>NC_069504.1:658434922-658657422 GCF_027579735.1 Bombina bombina
ATAGTACAGTGACCTAATGAAAAGAATATGTCTGTGGAGTGCATGAGCTTTGCATGCTTGGTTAATGTATATCTAACCCGCTACATACAGCTTCTCACTGTAAAACTCTGAAACTTTACCGTACAGCTGAAGCTGTCAGAATGATATTCAACTTAGTAATCTTCCCACTTTTAAAGTGCTTGATAAACAGAGGACGTGCAATTAACCATTAATAACTGCACAGTAAAGCAAATAGAGTTGGAAGATAATGGAAAATCTGCAGTCCGTATGCCACAATTTGTATATCAATAGAGCTCAACCACGACTGAGGGCGCCACACTCAATTTGACCTATGAATCAAAAGCGCATTTTCATGGTATAATTTGTGCGATAACGCTGTTATTCTTAATAGGGTTTTGTTGGTTGCTTAATTTTATCTTTATATACCTTTAGTCTGAAGGGTGAGTTTTATATACTTGTAGGAGTTGTGGTGTTGCAAGCTGTAATCTTTTAAATAAATATGGTTTGTCTCATGTTGCAAAAGCATACTCAGTGTTGCAAAACAAATATGCTTGAGAAACACTGCCCTACATAATGTCCTGTTAAACTAACAGCAAATATTTAGAATTTTCATCTGTGGAAGTCAGAGTGAAGCACATGTAACGTGTATTGTGTATCACGACAAGCTGGTTGTTTAGAAAGATTAGTTGTGTACAGTGTCAGTGCCACTGGGGTGTACTCCCATTAACCATGTCAACAGCACTGAACTGCACACAATCTTACTGTGTGCAGCAAATAACAAAGAACTTTAACCCTTTAACTCTTTTGGGGTTTTAGGTGTTGCTCACATTAAAGGGACAGTGTACACCAATTTTCATTTAACTGCATGTATTAGACACTACTATAAAGAAGAAGATGCACAGATACTGATCTAAAAATCCAGTATAAAACGGTTTAAAAACTTACTTAGGAGCTACTAGTTTAGCTCTGCTGAAAAGAATAGCTGGAACACCCACTGAATATGGGTCTACAGCAAAAAAAGCAGACCGCCCCCCTTCCTCTGCATTTGAAAAGACTCTCTACACAAACAGGAGCAAGCTGGAGTAGGTTTACATCAGTATTCTCCTAAAACTTTGGGGCTTGGTTAGGAGTCTGAAAATCAGCACAATGTTATTTAAAAATAAGCAAAACTACATTAAAAAAAATAAAAAATAAAAAGCTGTATAGGCTATGTAAATGGATCATCTACAAAACATGTATGCAAAGAAAAATCTAGTGTATAATGTCCCTTTAAGCCCCACTGTAGGTAATTTTTAGTGAGAAACCCACAAAATGATATATTTTTCAGAAGACCCAGCACCACCAATATTTTATATATTTATCATGACTTGAGATGTATACAACAAAAAGTTTTAAATGTATATTTTTATTAAAATGTTAATAAACAAGGTTGTAAAGAATAGTGTGTGTGTGTTTCTTTCTTAATTCTATTGTAAAAAGAAGAGTTTTTCCCAGTGGTGTATTTAGGTTTTGTGCTGCCCTAGGCGCTCAAAATTCTGCTCCCCCAAGGTTTTAGGCCTTTTTTGGCCATTATGAGTTTTTGGTCATGGAGTAATGTGAATTTGTTTTGACATTTCCAAAGAAAATGTTCAAACACACACACACAGATACAGACACACATATATATATACACACACACAGTCACACACACACAGATACAGACACACATATATACACACACACAGTCACACACACACAGTCACACACACACAGACACAAACACAGATACAGACACACATATATACACACACACACACAGATACAGACACACATATATACACACACACAGTCACACACACACAGACACAAACACAGATACAGACACACATATATATACACACACACAGTCACACACACACAGATACAGACACACATATATACACACACACAGTCACACACACACAGACACAAACACAGATACAGACACACATATATATACACACACACAGTCACACACACACAGATACAGACACACATATATACACACACACAGTCACACACACACACACACACATACAGACACACAGTCACACACACACACAGATACAGACACACATATATACACACACACAGTCACACACACACACAGATACAGACACACATATATATACACACACACACACACAGTCACACACACACACACAGTTGCAGACGCATACACAGTTGCAGACACACACACATACACAGATACAGACACACATATATACACACACACACAGTCACACACAAACAGTCGCAGACGCATACACAGTTGCAGACACACACACACAGTCGTAGACGCATACACAGTCGCAGACACACACACAGTCACAGACACACACACACAGTCACAGACACACACACACACGGTCACAGAAACATACACACAAACAGGGGCCCATTTATCAAGCTACAGATGGAGCTTGAGGCCCCATGTTTCTGGCGAGCCTGAAAGAGCCTAAAGACTGCTGCGCCGCAATTCAACTCGATCAAGTACGATCGTATTGATTGACACCAGGGGGCGGCATTGCACCAGCAGCTCACAAGAGCTGCTGGTGCAATGCTGAATACGGAGAGCGTATTGCTCTCTGCATTCAGCGAGGTCTGTCAGACCTGATCCGCACTGTCGGATCAGGTTTGACAGACCTTTGTTAAATAGGCCCCACAGTCACAGACACATACAGTCACATACAGAAGCCTAACTAGAAACCACAGGACCCAGGTGCAAGAATCTAAGAAGGGCCCCCCTACCCCCCCCAAAAAAAAAGGTGATTTTATTTTACATTTAACACAGAGAAAAAAATGTGAATCAGATTACGTCTGCAAAAGGAGGTACCCTGTGCCCACAGTCTGTGGGATGGTCTGACCCCCTATTACTGTATATAGTGACACTGTTTAACGCACCAGTACTGTATATAGTGAGTTAGTGACACAGTCTGCTATCTGCCAGTGAGATGGCTGGCCTGACCCTACCCGCCCTAGCCCCCCCTTACTGTATATAGTGGTACTGTATAGTGACACTGTTTACCCCCCATGCTGTAGTAACAAGGTCTGTAAATTGCTGGTTCCACAAACATACACACATACACACACACACACACACACACACACACATACATGCATGCATAAATACACACACAGTCACATACATACACACACACACATAAACACCAATGGGTAAAACAGAAACACTAACCCCTGTAGTCAGAGACAGAGACACTAGTGAAGCATAATGTCACACTCACATGATATCAGTGCAGGCAGTGGCAGGTCAACATTTTTATTGAAAAGAAAAAATAATAATCTGCACCCCCTGTAGTTCCGCTCCTGGTCACAGACATATACACACACACAGTAACAAACACATTCACACACAGAGTCACAGACACACAGACACATAAACACACACAGACACAGATACATACACACACACAGTCACATACACAGATACATACACAGTCACAGACACATACACACACAGTCACATACACACACAGTCACATACACACACACACACAGTCACAGACACAGTCGCAGACACATACACACACACAGTCACAGACACACACAGTCACAGAGACACACACTACACATACACACGCACTAATATATACACACACATCTATCGCTGCAATATATATATAAAAACAAACAAACACAGATTTCTTGAAACAATACTTCCACAAACACAATACTAACTGCTGAAACCCAACAGAACTAAAGGCAATAGCTAGCTAAATAAAAAGAGAGGTTCAGGGATACCTCTAAACTGTAAGTTCCATGGGCAGTCTCTTAATATACCCCCCCCCCCCCTAGATTTTAAGCTCTTTGGGCAAAATCTCCCATTATATACCTGTACAAAGCCCTTGGGGTTTCCACATATAAAAAGACCCTTTGGTTTTATGTATATAACTTTCATCTGCATATAGTGAGTGGCTCCCATGAAAGGCAGTGGCTACTCTGCAAATTTCCAAATGTCATTTTGCAAGAAATCATGTGTGTGTGTTTCTTTCTAAATTCTATTGTAAAAAGAAGAGTTTTTCCCAGTGGTGTATTTAAAAAATAAAACATCAAATAAATAAGTTTAAAGTGAAATTTTTTGTTATGTTTAAAGGGACCTTAAAGTCAAAGTTAAACTTTCATGATTCAGATAAAGCATGCAATTTTAAACAAAGTTACATTTTACTGCTATCAAATTTACTTTGTTCTTTGGTAATGGGTAAGACCAAGTAATGTAGCTGTGATGTGCGGCAAAAGGTTGTTGAGCTTCACAAAATGTGAAGTGGCTATAAGAAAATAGCAAAAGCATTGGAAATTCTCATTTCCACCATCAGGCAATAATTAGGAAGTTCTAGACAACTGGAAATGTTATTAATCAACCTGGAAGAGATTGTATGTCTATATTGTCTCAACGCACTAAGAGGATGGTTCGAGTGGCCAAAATATCTCCAAGGATCACAGCTGAAGTTAGTTGCGTCTTGGGGTCATAAAGTCTCCAAAACTTCAATCCGATGTCACCTATATCACCACAAGTTGTTTGGAAGGGTTTCAAGAAAAAAAGCCTCTCCTCTCATCCAAAAACAAACTCAAGTGTCTTCAGTTTGCCAGACACTACTGGAACTTCAAATGGGATCAGGTTATATGGTCTGATGAAACTAAAATAGAGCTTTTTAGCAATAAACACCAGAGGTGGGTTTGGTGCGCACAGTGAGGTAGCCATATAAAAAAAGTACCTCATGCCCACGGTTAAATATGGTGGTGGTTCTTTAATGTTTTGGTGATGTTTTTCTACCAAAGGACCTATAGATTTTTCTTAGGACCAATGGCATCATGGGCTCTATCAAATATCAACAGATATTAAATTTACAACTGACTGCCTCTGCCAGATAGCTTAAAATGGGCCGTGGTTGGATCTTCCAGCAGGACAATGATCCAAAACATACATAAAAATCAACACAGAAATGGTTTACTGACCACAAAATCAAGGTCCTGCCATGGCCATTCCAGTCCCCCGACTTGAACCCCATAGAAAACCTGTGGGGTGAACTGAAGAGGAGAGTCCACCAGCATTGATCTCAAAATTTGAAGGATCTGTAGAGATTCTGTATGGAGGAATGTTCTCAGCTCCCTTGCCATGTATTCTCCATCCTCATCAGGCATTATAGGAGAAGACTCACAGCTGTTATCTTGGCAAAGGAAGGTAGCACAAAGTATTGACTAAAAGGGTTCCAATAATTGTGGCACACTTATATTTAAAGGGACAGTCAAGCCCAAAAAACTTTCATGATTTAAATATGGCATGTAATTTTAAACAATTTCCCAATTTACATTCAATTATTGCCGCTGCAGTCCCTGGAACGCTTTGTGTATGCAGAAAGCGGATGTGGAATGAACCACTAGGCTACAGCTAGAAGGTTACACGCTGCGACGGACAAACGGCCAAACAAAATATCAAAAAAAGAGGAGAGTGCAGCCGCACTTAAGAGGCACCAAAGGGCTGTAAAATAAAAAAAAACAGCTTTATTTAGATAAAAATAGAAAAATACATAGTCGTAGTCATCCTGACTGGTTTCGTGCTACAACAAGCACTTAATCATAGGATACTATACACTGCACAGACATTTATATATATATATATATATATATATATATATATATATATATAATGGAGCAGTGATGTTATACCTGTTGCTGCCAATAACACACAAATCAACAAATTTTTCTATTTGGCTGCCAGTAACACACACAGCAGTGATACCCCAACCCCCAATTATCTGCGGCACCCAGCAGTTACTTGATCTCCTTTGACTGCCAGTAGCAGGTTCTCAGTTTAAAAACACAGAGCAGTGCTTTTACCCTAATTGGAACACACAAAAAAGTTTTTAAGCCACTCCAAGAAACACATATGACAGGGAGTTTGCTTATTTTTTCTAACCTAGGCTGCCAATGACAAGATATAGATAGAGCACCTGATGTTCCAGTGTTGCTTCTGTCTGGGCCTTATGTGTTACTCAGGGGACTTTTAAAGGGGTAGTAAACACCTAGAGATTTTAGTATAAAATGTTTAGTAATGTGTCATAAAACAACTTTGCATATGTAAGTGACAAATGTGATAAAGAAAAAGGATAGAAACAGGATAGAATGTAAAAATAGGAGGCTAATATTTTAGGATATTGAGTTCCAGGATAGCACAACTGGAACTTTTTTTTCTTTATGTTAACAAAGTGATCACAATCTTCCTGAGTCAAAAGCAGCATCTAAAAAGGCAGATTTGCACTCTTTTTACATTATATCACATCCCTATTGTCTCCTCAGCCAATCAGGAACATTGACAACATGATCAACATGGCACCTATCAGTGAGTGTTTCCTTTTATAGTGAGTTCATGGGGTTAATTAAAGGGCCAGTAAACCTAAAAAAATAATGTTATATAATTCTGCACATAGTGCAGAATTATATAACATTATATTAGTGTTATCGTTATAAAACTTAATATTCCCTTTGAATTTTTTATAAATATGACTGTTTCTCAGACCTGCTCTCTGTGCTCTTCTGAGAGGGTCTGTTTTTATCACATAGAGCATCGGGCCAGCTGTATAGTCACAGCCCGGCCCGACCGCGCCATTATACTCAGTGCAGCTTGCTCCTGCTGTCAGACAGAGCAGGAGCGAGCTGCACTTAGTGTTATGGCGCAGTCGGGCCGGGCTGTGACTTAACAGCTGGCCCGATGCGCTGTGTAATAAAAACAGACCCTCTCAGAAGAGCACAGAGAGCAGGTCTGAGAAACAGTCATATTTATAAAGAATTCAAAGGGAATATTAAGTTTTATATCGATAACACTAATATAATGTTATATAATTCTGCACTATGTGCAGAATTATATAACATTATTTTTTAGGTTTACTGACACTTAAAGTTTGTGTGTGTTTGCTTTGCAATTGGATATAGTGGTGTTTATATTTTTATTAATAAAGTTTGTAATATCATTTACGGATAGGTTTACATTGTTACTGATATCTGTATTGATTTCACAAATGCTGATATATTATAGATATGTCTAATTCATGTTGTTGCATCGACAAATTGATGATGATGACATATTCAGTATAATTTATTCTTTGGTGGGAATCTATAGTCACTGTTGTTGCCAGGACTGCAACTTTATGCTTTTCTGGTCTGAGCATGCGCAGATCCCTGATCCATATGTGTTTTTGTTTGATCTGTGGGTACATTTATCAAGTACATTTGGCTGTTGAACTAGATGTGTCCATTTTTTGGTCAATATTAGCTTGAGGTCAGAGGTTGAATTGCGATCGTTGATATTGATGCTGTTCATGCATTCTATGGGCAAATTGTCTGACATCTGCTCTGATCCAATATGCCCTTTTTAAATACAGAAATGGTGTTATCATTTGTATTGTGGTCGCTCCATTGTTGAAAAAGGCATATCGGGAGCCATAAAACAGCCAATAAACACGATCAGAAAACTGGATTCAACCCCATTATTATTCTTCTTATTATTATTATCACACAGGACTAGAAAAAAGTAACCCATGTCCTAGGGCAGGACAGATCAACCTTAGGCACAGTTGTGTGAATCCAGGGTGGGGATAGTGACTGTGGGTCAAGCAGCACCAGCTGATGGTAGGACTAGTATGTGTGGTTCCTGGTTTTACATAGGACCGAAATCTTAACTCAAGACCTTTCCTCAAAATGATGCATAGTTGATAGCTCTCATATAGTGGGAATATCATTGAGAAAAATGTGGTCTACGACTAGAAATCAATACCCCTTAAAGGGACAGTAAGCATCTTAACGTTTTTTAAAACAAATTAATATCCCTTTTTTTCACTGCAATTATTTTTCTATAGCCAAACTCCATCCACATTTTGGAGGAACCAATCTGGGCTTTGGTCTGCAGACAACAAGGTTAGTCACTGTCATAATGTTAGTATAAAATGCATTGTTTTGCAGTTGTTATCTGATAAAGCCAAATAGGAACAGATATATAGCAGAGATAGCATTGAGAAATAATCAGGGCACATTTCAAGTTCTGTAAATTAGAAATTGCTGAGTTTTCAGAGCTAAGTTACATTAAAAGGGGGCAACATACATAATGAAAATATACTGCAAAGTTGTCTCATTATGCTTAACTAAACATTGACAGACAGATTTTATTGCAGCTGTTCGGTCATGTCGGAAGAAGCGCCCATATTACAAGTTGAAAGTAAATGTGTGAGTACAATCACGATTTACACTAGAATGATTACCACAGCCTCAGAGCTCTGGTTAACGGTCTATATATGTGTACATATGTGTTTATGTATTTATATGTGTATATATGTATTTACAGACATATACACATATAAACTCATACATACATATGTATTCATATATAGACAAATATATATATATAAGTGCATAGGAGCCCTTTTCAGTCAATTAGATTAAAACATGTTAAAGCATATTTATGTACTATTTATATTTAATAAATCAGAATATGTTCTATGTATTTTTAAATAGATATTCCTATATATGTATATATATCTATACCTATATATAATTTAAAAAAAATCAGATCTATATAGAAATAGCTATTCATGACTAAATAGAACATATTCTGCAATGCGAAGAACATTGGAATGGGAACTATTCATATTTTCAAATCGGGTTAGCGCACTTGAGAATATACGATCAGGTATAAGCACCAGTGGGGTGTGCTCTATTGCAGTCTAGGGGAAATACATTAAAGCAGTTGCGATATGCTAACGTCGGCTTTATGCATGCACTTGGTTAGCACGCAATAGAAAACTTTTTTACTTTCAACTAATAATACATGCGCAGGGGCGGACTGACAAGTCGGGCAAATTGACCCTTGCCCGAGAGCCCTGCATCTTAAAGGGCCCATCACTACTACAGGCATGCAGAAGCAGAATCAATTAAGATTTTTTTTTAATTATATTAAAAATCTATTTTTTATATTGGGCTTGCTTGCTGGAGAGTGAGTGGGGGCGGGGCCCTTTCATGTTTGTGCGGTGCAGAGCTGGGGCCAGTGTGAGCGCTGTGTCGGCTCATCAATAGTACACAGAGACACTCCGTAGCTGCAGGCATCAAATTTGTGCTGATGTGCATGTGTGTGTGTCTTTGGGCAGTGCGGGCCAGCAAGTGTGAGTAGGTAGGAGTCAGGAGGGACTGGAGCACAACGAGGCAAAGAGTCTGCTGGGGGGGGGGGGAGGCATAGACTGAGTTGTCACTCTGTGGGCTGGCTAGTTACCGCTAAACACCGGGCCCGGCCTCTGGCCTACTACTACCAGTACCTGGCTTGAAGGCTTCTTCTCGGTTCCTGTTCCCTCTGCCTGCGTGGTCTTTTCAAGTTCTCACCCTCTATCTCACTAAGAGAGAGAGCTCAGGCAAGGATGAGTAGGGACCACGCAAGCAGAGGGAATAAGAAGCTGCAGTGCCCCAGGGGTTGGGGTGGCTAAGGCCAATTGAACACTCCCTGCCTAGCCTGTTTTGCTCTGCCACGCTGCTGCCTGGACCTCGGTGTTACTGTGTCTAAGAAGATAGGGGCCGGCCTGAGGGACCAGAGGGCAGCTGCCAGTGATGAGTGAGTCTCCTGGGGGCCTGAAGGAAGGGGTTACCAGAGCAGGGCATAATGGCTCCCATATGAAAACAAAGAGGCTGAAGGGAGAATACATTTGAGATAGAGATGCACCTATAAGAAAGTGAGCAATATGCAGCAGCACATATTTCATCTAGTTTCATCTTAAATTTAAGCAATTTTTAAATATTTTTTTCCCATTCAAATCAAATGTTTAACATATACAGTACAAGACATTCTTTTTGAGTGCAACATACTTCAAATGTAAATAAAATAATAAATATTGAGCAGAATGCCTAGTTATAGTGATTAACAAAAATACACAAAAATATGATTGGCAGTAACACCAGCCTATAGAAAATCTGTATTTTGTTCTGCATTCTGCCATCAGTAAAAGGTCACTTTTTGTTTCCCCCCACCCTCTCTCTTTTTCCCCCTCTCTCTTTGAATCCCGCCTCTCTCTCTCTCTCTCTCTCTGAATCCCCCTCTTTCTCTCTCTATCTCTCTCTCTCTCTCTCTCTCTCTGAATCCCCCCTCTTTCTCTCTCTCTCTGAATTCTCCTTTGTCTCTTCCCCCTGTCTCTCTCTCCCCCCTCTGTCTCTCTCTCCTCTGTCTCCCTCTCTCTCTCTGAATTACCCCTCTGTCTCCACCCTCTGTCTCCCCCTCTCTGTGTCTCTATCTCCCTCTCTGTGTCTCTCTGAATACACCATTTACCTTCCCCCTCTGTCTTTCCCCTTCTGCCTCTCTGTCTTCCCCCTCTGCCTCTCTGTGTCACTCAGAATCCCTTTCCCCAATCTGTCTCCCTTCAATACATTTTTCTTAGCTCTCTTGCTGTCTTTATTTAGAAAGCTGGAATGAAAAGATTAGGAGCCAGACCATTTTTGGCTCAGAACTTGGGTTATGCTTGCGTATTGGTGGCTAAACGTACATTTTGTATCCTTTTAAGCTTACACGCTGTATTGTTTCTTGAAGGGACATACAACCTATTTTTTTTTTAAATGTATTTAATGATTCAGATAGAGTTCCCAATTTTAAACAACTTCTTAATTGAATTCTATTATAAAATGTGTTTCATTCTCTTTGTTAAAGGAACAGCAATGCACTACTGGGAACTACTTGAACACATCATGTGAGCCAATAACAAGGGCATATATGTGCAGCAACCAATCAACTAGCTCCAAGTAGTGCCTTACTGTATCTAAACCTTCCTAAGTATGCTTTTCATCATATATATCAAGAGAATTAAACAAATTAGATAATGGAACATAATGGGGGCCTTGATTGATGGTTTAGTAAGGGGCCCACATATTTTTGGATGACTCCGGTCCATATATTAATGATAACTAGACTCTAGTCAGTTCCACCCACCCAGACGCCGCACTGCATACATTTTGCACTGCGAAATGCACAGTTACTAAAATCAGAGTCAGCAGCAAGGGTATAGCAGCGTGGACACGTGTGGTGGTAGCGTAGTGAGGCGAGGCAAGAGAAGGAGGCAAAGGCACTAGGCAGCCATCATCTGCATCGCCCAGACAACTCCCAAATAACTGGTAAGTACTGCTTGCTTAGTTGCTTGTTGTTCCTCTATCTGTTTATCTATTTATTATATCTATTATCTATCCTCAATAGTTGTATGGTTATAAAGAATTGTAGCTCCAACACATTATGCCATGATACACAATCAATAACTAGTTTCATAAAATAATTGAATATGCAGGTTGATTACAATTCTACAATTTATTCAGTCAGAGATGTTTTCTTTTATAACTTTTCATGAAATAAACACTACACCAAAGCACAGCAGATTTAGATGATAGATCATGAGGTTCTAAAAGTTTATTTATAAATGAGTATGTCAGTATAGTAATGATGCCCATAGCAGCACTGATTGGCTAAAATACAATTCTGTCAAAAGAACTGAAATAAGGGGGCAGTCTGCAGAGGTTTAGATACAAGGTAATCACAGAGGTAAAAAGTGTATTAATATAACTGTTGGTTATGCAAAACTGGGGAATCTGTAATAAAGGGATTATCTGTCTATCTTTTTAAACAACTAAAAATTCTGGTGTTGACTATCCCTTTAAGGGAATTGCAAAGTCAGTGCCTGCATAATACACTGTGGAAAATAACACAGATGACCCCCCTGCTTGGAGCATCTAAAGCTGTCTATACCTTCAAGCCGGATCTCTCACCTAAGATGGTGAGAGATCTGCCTTGGGGGTATGTGACAGCTTAGAAGCTTCAAGCAGGGGTCATCAGTTTGTTTCCAATGTTGGATCATATGAGGTGGGAGGCCTATGAGATGGGAGGGGAACAGGAGGTCGGAGGGGCGATAGGGTGGAGGAGAGGCAGAGGAGGTAGGTAGATGGAGCAAAAAGGGGGTGGGGGGCCCTGTCATGCTTTTGTCCTGGGGCCCTGGTTGGTCTCAGTCCGCCCCTGTACATGCGCTACATGACGCAAAAAGCTTACTTCTAGTGCAGTTAACGCACCAGCAGGAGCTATAAATAGTGCTCAACTTGTAAACTATGCCTAAATATACAAATCCCAAGTCCCTTGAAAGGGACAGTGTACTGTAAAATGTTTTCCCCTTTAATATGTTCCCAATGATCAATTTTACCTGTTGGAGTACACTACATTGTTTGCCAATAACTCCTTTACCTTTATTTTGTTGTTTGAAATATCTGTTTTTCCTGTTGAAACCATCACCCATACTGAAAATCTCAATGCTGGAGCATTTGTTATAGAAAGGCTATGCAAACAAAAAACTCCAGAAGAAGCCAACCTCCCAGTGGGGGTTGGAGAGAGAGACCAGTCCTTTTTAAAGGGTGTTTATTTCACTGCACCATCCATTAAATACAGTGGAAATGCATAATCAACAAGGCCATAATAAAAACACAAAACAGTAACACTTATTCTAAATTTTAAATGAGCAGTAGCCTATTTTCTGACAAATTTCAAAATTTACTTCAGTTTGCCAGACTGTATCATGTGACAGCCATCAACCAATAAAGGACAAAAAGAAGAGTGCCATCAACCAATCACATACTCATATACAGTGGGGCAAAAAAGTATTTAGTCAGCCACCAATTGTGCAAGTTCTCCCACTTAAGAAGATGAGAGAGGCCTGTAATTTTCATCATAGGTATACCTCAACTATGAGAAACAAAATGTGTAAACAAATCCAGACAATCACATTGTCTGATTTGGAAAGAATTTATTTGCAAATTATGGTGGAAAATAAGTATTTGGTCACCTACAAACAAGCAAGATTTCTGGATCTCACAGACCTGTATCTTATTCTTTAAGATGCTCCTCTGTCCTCCACTCATTACCTGTATTAATGGCACCTGTTTGAACTTGTTATCAGTATAAAAGACACCTGTCCACAACCACAAACAGTCACAATCCAAACTCCACTATGGTGAAGACCAAAGAGCTGTCGAAGAACACCAGAAACAAAATTGTAGACCTGCACCAGGCTCGGAAGACTGAATCTGCAATAGGCAAGCAGCGTGGTGTGAATAAATCAACTGTGGGAGCAATAATTAGAAAATGGAAGACATACAAGACCACTGATAATGTCCCTCGATCTGGGGCTCCACGCAAGATCTCACCCCGTGGGGTCAAAATGATCACAAGAACGGTGAGCAAACATCCCAGAACCACATGGGGGGACCTAGTGAATGACCTGCAGAGAGCTGGGACCAATGTAACAAAGGCTACCATCAGTAACACACTACGCCGCCAGGGACTCCGATCCTGCAGTGCCAGACGTGTCCCCCTGCATAAGCCAGTACATGTCTGGGCCCGTCTGAAGTATGCTAGAGAGCATTTGGATAATCCAGAAGCTGATTGGGAGAATGGTATATGGTCAGATGAAACCAAAGTAGAACTGTTTGGTAGAAACACAACTTGTCGTGTTTGTAGGAGAGAGAACACCATACCTACTGTGAAGCATGGGGGTGGCAACATCATGCTTTGGGGCTGTTTCTCTGCAAAGGGAACAGGACGACTAATCCGTGTACATGAAAGAATGAATGGGGCCATGTATCGTGAGATTTTGAGTGCAAACCTCCTTCCATCAGCAAGGGCATTGAAGATGAAACATGGCTGGGTCTTTCAGCATGACAATGATCCCAAACACACCGCCCGGGCAATGAAGGAGTGGCTTCGTAAGAAGCATTTCAAGGTCCTGGAGTGGCTTAGCCAGTCTTCAGATCTCAAACCCATAGAAAACCTTTGGAGGGAGTTGAAAGTCCGTGTTGCCCAGCGACAACCCCAAAACATCACTGCTCTAGAGGAGATCTGCATGCAGGAATGGGCCAAAAATACCAGCAACAGTGTGCGACAACCTTGTGAAGACTTACAGAAAACGTTTGACCTCTGTCATTGCCAACAATGGATATATAACAAAGTATTGAGATGAACTTTTGATATTGACCAAATACTTATTTTCCACCATAATTTGCAAATAAATTCTTTCCAAATCAGACAATGTGATTGTCTGGATTTGTTTCCACATTTTGTCTCTCATAGTTGAGGTATACCTATGATGAAAATTACAGGCCTATCTCATCTTCTTTAGTGGGAGAACTTGCACAATTGGTGGCTGACTACATACTTTTTTGCCCCACTGTACATATAAACTTTTGCACATGCATATTTTCCATTCCTATGTTCATCACATAGGAAATAATGTAATTTTTATTATTAAAGGACCACTCAATGCAGTAGAATTACATAATCAATAAGTACATAATAAAAAGACAATGCAATAACGCCTACTCTGAATTTCAAATAAGCAAAAGATTTTTTTCTGACAAATTTATTTTCTCGCCCATTTTCTGGCCCCCTCTATTATGTGACAGATATCATCCAATCCAAGACTAGTATAGGTATAACCCGTGAGCTTGTGCACATGCTCAGTAGGATCTTATTGCCCAGAAAGTGTAAATATAAAAATACTGTGCAAAATTCGATAATTGAAGTAAATTGGTAAGTGTCTTAAAACTGCATGCTCTTTCTAAATCATAAAAATGTATTTTGACTTGAGTGTCCCTTTAAATATGTATTTTTCTATATATCAGATGTTAATGTAAAATAGATATCTATAGCTATATATCTAAAGCAGAGCTTTCCAAACTTTTCATGTTGGTGACGCACTTTTTAGACCTACATCATTTTGCGACACAGTAATTCAGTTGTACAAGCAAACAGGAGGTTAAACTAACTTGTTTGAGATACGGACACATAAATTATATAATAACAATGTATTTACAAGTAACAGTACTGTATGTGCAAGAATTAAAAGAAGTTTAATAACACCAATATATTATTATTTTTTTTTGTAAAATATATATTTATATGAATATATATAGGTGTATATTTATACAATGCAATCCCTCTCTGAACAAGGGATATGGCTGCACCTCACTGACGAGGCCCACAATAGGCCGAAACGTACATCTGGGGTTTTGCTGTTTCTCTTGTACAGAGAGGGATTGCCTGGTATTTCGGGGCTCGACTGTATTGTGAAGTCAGGATCAGACTGATATGCTTCAGGAAAGTTCTTCTCTGTGAAAAGCACATGTTGAGCAAAAAGAGGCTGCTTCTTGGGTGGTAACTAGCCATAGAACAAGCTATTATGCTATTGTTCGTTCCCAGGTTGAGCTCTTCTCTCTTTTTATTTATATAAGACATACAGTGGTTTATAATATGCATGCACATTTTTCATCTTATGTAATCCCCATTATATTATATGGGAGACTGTCACATTGCCACTCGTAAGTGCAATTAGGTTCAGTCCACTTTTTTTTAATATATATATTGCCAGTCTGACAGGCTGCGAGCCTGGCAAATCCAATTTCTGACAATGTTTTGAATATCGGGTCCTTAGAGAGAACAATTGAAAATTATTCTTTTATTACTTATCTCTCCTAACCCCACTGGGATTGTATTTTTTTCTGCTAGCTTTTCTATAGCCAGTAGTTAAGCATAGACTGTATAGGTAGGGATACCACAGACAAAAGATGCTATTTCAAATGTCAAATTCCATAGTGCTGGGTACATAAATCAGGGATATTAATTGAAGATTTATCTAAAGATACATATTCATAATAGACTAAACTAAACAAATGAATACAGGAGTTGGTAGGATCCTGTTTCAAAGAGCTTACAGTTTACAGGTTGAGGATGGGGAGACTTAAGGTTTAGGTTAGCTTGTTACGTGGATTGTAGACTAGTTATAGCAGGGAGACGAGGTAGTTCAAGATTTATTTTGGTTAGGCTGAAGAGAAACAATTAGAGGAGGGATTGGATGGCTCTTTAAATAGGTGGGTATTCGAAGAGACAGCGTGATAGAGCGGGGTACAGAGTTCCAGAGGATAGGAGCAGCGCATAAGAAGTCTTGCAGTTGAGAGAGGAAAGTAGTTATAATAGCAGTAAACATAGATCAGAGGTTGATTGAAGAGGGTGGGTCAGGGAGTATTTGGAGATAAGTCAGGAAATATTGTTGGGAGTGAAGTTGTTGAGGGCTTTATAGGTTAGGGTATTTTATACTGTATGGGGAGCCAGTGGGGACTGGCAGAGCAGGGTAACTGATGTAGATCACCGACTTAGGTGGATGAGTTTAGCTAAAACATTCTTGATAGATTGGAGGGGGTAGAGGATGCATTTAGTAAAGCCATGTAGGAGTAGGCTGCAGTAGTCCATAAGGACAAAATGAGCAAATGAGTATTTTGTAGTTTCTTGGGTAAGGAAAGGGTGAATTTTGTTGCACAGTACAGCACAATTTGGTAAGTGGTGTATATTTGGAGTGAATGTGAGTTCAGAGTCCAGTAACAATTTTGCAATGTTTAATGCCCCTTCAAACAATACTTTAAGGATATATGTAAATAATGAGGAGAAGCTAAAGTACTAGATATGGTCTGGTATATTGTGAAGGTTCATGAAAAATCCAAGATATAAGACTTTATTCTCCATACTTCAGCAACTTTTCCAGATGACAGACTATTTTGCTTGGGAGATTCTGTAACTGCTTATTATCAGATAATGTCAAGCTGACATCTCAGTCTAGTTATAGGGGCTTAAGTAGGGAGCACAAAGGTGGGATATAGGTTCTGCCTTTTGCACTGTATAATTATAAAGAAACAGCAGTGAAGGGTGAAGGCTGCAAGGAACTGAGGCAATTTATAGAGTGGTGACAGATTATAGGATCAGACAAGCACTGAAGATTAGTTGTATGCAGTGCAAGGCCTGATTAGCCAGATGAGAAAAAAAAAGTCTTGTGAAAATGTCAGTAAAAGGTTTCCCGAGGTCTAGAAACTGTGCAGTGAGGAATGTCAGGTGATTGTGTCAGTGTGAAATGAGGAGAGCTGCATCAGACACTTACAGCAGCGCTCTTTGTATTTTCTGTCAATCAGGTGCCTTATGTCTACAGAGAGACAGAAAGAGAGAGAGACAAAAAGAGAGACAGAATGAGAGAGAGTCAGAGAGAGAGACAGACTGAGAGAGAGACAGAATGAGAGAGTCAGAGAGAGACAGACTGAGCGAGAGACAGACTGAGCGAGAGAGGGACAGAAAGAGAGAGAGACAGACAGAAAAAGAGAGAGAGAGAAAGAGAGAGAGAGAGAAAGAGAGTCAGACAGAGAGAGAGACAGAAAGAGAGAGAGACAGAGAGAGAGAGAGACAGAGAGAGAGAGACAGACAGAGAGAGACAGAAAGAGAGACAGAATGAGAGAGTCAGAGAAAGAGAGACAGAGAGAGAGACAGACACAGAGAGAGACAGAGAGAGAGACAGAAACAGAGCGAGAGAAAGAAAGACAGAAGAGAGCGAGAGAGAGAGAGAGACATAGGAAATACTTCATCACCACCTGCACTTAGACTTGAAATTCAGGACCAACCTTACAGCCCAGTGTTGTTTGAGTACAAGAAGCAGCTTGACAGCTTGGAAAACAGATGAGGATGGGTGAGAGCCCTAAGCTGTGAGCCTGTTCAGACCTGAGTACAGAGTTTAGATCTCTGGCAGCTGGCATATTGCATGTGCTGGTTACCTGTAGGCTTCCTGTCTCCTTACACTTGCTTGCTTTCACTTGTATGTGTAATGTACACTGTTGTAAGCATTCAGCGTTAACCCATTTATTGCACATAATGTGGAGTACATTGTTTTTTTATGTGATTGGAATTTATCATCTATCAGGTATCTCAACCATATGTTTAACAGAAATCAACATAAAAGCAAACCAAGTTTTGGGAAGCCCAGTACATTCTTAGTACTGCAAATAAAGATAAATAATCTGTGTTTGTACAGTCAGTGTTTACTTACCCACAGCTTTAGCGCGCCTTTTAACCATTTTCTGACTTCGTACCCAACCTCGGATTTTACAACTTTTTAACTTTCATAAATGTAAAGAAAGCAGCGAAAAGGAAAAATGCTAAAAGGACAAGTAACTCAAATTACTTTATGAGCATTTAAAATAGCATTTAAAGGGGACATTAAAATCATAGCATATACCAGTAGCACACTATTACAAAATACAGTATTTAAAATCATTTAACACTTGCTGGAGCTTATATGGGACAGATGTAAGTAAGGTTTTTAAGACACAGGTTCATTTCATAATTAAACAGTAAGGGCCAGATTAAGATTGGAGTGCTATCGTTAGCGCAAGATTACAGTGTTCTTTACGCTCAAGTCGATATTACAAGTGGTACGCAAATTTTTTTGCGCGAAATCGGGGTCATTTACACTCCCCATATTTTCTATGGGTAGCGTTGAGCGGTAATGTGCACTCTTATTACAAGTTGAAAGTAAGGGCCAGATTACGAGTGGAGCACTATAGTTAGTGAGAGGACCATAAACGCGATTGCAAGATCGTGGTCTTCTTTACACACAAAACCATATTACAAGTGGTAATGGGCGCCCGTATTGCAACTTGAATGTAAGGGCCAGATTACAAAAGGAGCGCTATTGTTAGCACGAGGAGCGTAAACATGATCACGAGATCGCTGTGTACTTTATGATCAAATCCATTATACAAGTGGTTCGCTGTCCAAATTACCATGAATTAGTTTGCATGAAATTGTGTTAATTCATGCTCCCTATATTTTCTATAGGTAGCTTTGAGCAGTAATGTGTGCTGTATTACAATTTGCAAGTAAATGGGATCCTGTGAATGCATCCGCATTTACCGCTCAAACTTTTAGGTCGCATAAAGAGTTTGTCCAGAGGAAACAGTTGCACTAAATTACACTTTGAAGCCCTAAACCTCCACCCCACCCCCCATATTGTAAACTACCTTTTTTCACTATTAACCCCTAAACCGACAAACCCCCACCAAATTAAGCTTCTATACTATTATTCGCTAAACTGCCAGCCCCCCACATCACACAAACCCTACTACACTATTAACCCCTAAACCGCCAGCCCCAATGCAAATTAACCCACTAGCACCTAACACCCCCTAAGTTAACCTAAAATAGACTAACCCTATGTTTACCAAAGAAAACTACCTATAAAAAAATAAAAACTTACCAGAGAAAGTAAAAAAAAAAACCTAAAAAAAACCCTACCATTAAGAAAAACTACTCTTAAAAGTGCTGAAAATGGCATTTGGCTGGGAATTGCCCTTAACAGGGCATTTAGCTCTTTTGCTGTCCAGAAAAAAATAAAATAAAAACAATCCCTAATCTATAACACTAAACCCCAAGATGGTACTCACCAAAGATGAATCCAGGTGGAGGTGCTCCATCTTCATTCATCCCGGCGGTGGTCCTTCTTCATCCCGACGGCAGTCAATCTTTTTATCTTCATCACGGTGGCGGTCTTTATCCATATTCTGATCTTCAACAGAGATATCCTCTTCATTCCGTCACCAGCCGCACCCTGAAGTTTGAATGCAAGTTATTCCCTTTTTTATAGGGGTACCTTTGCAATCCTATTGGCTGATTTTCATGTTCAAATTCAAATCAGCCAATAGAAAAAGCTTTCATTATATTGGCTGATTTGAATTTAAACATAAAAAAAATTAGCCAATAGAAATGCAAGGGTACACCTATATAAAAAGGGTACCCCACATTCAAAATTCAGTGTGGTCCTGCTTACCGCATGAAGAAGACCTTTCTGTTGAAGACAGAAGATGGATGAAGACCTGCGCTGCAATGAAGATGAGGATTGACCATCGCTGGGATGAAGATGGAGCGCCGCCACCGGGATTTATCTTTGGTGAGTGCCATCTTGTGGTTTAGTGTTATAGATTAGGGCTATTTGTAGTTTTAGTTTTAGAATAGTTTTTTTTTATTTTGTTTTTTTTGGGGAGGGGGAAGGGGTTTAGAATAGGCATTAATGTTAGCCACCATGCCAGAACATAGGTTTTCCCCTTATCTAGATAAGGAGAAAACCTAGCTTTCAACACAACAGTGCCATTTACTTTATAGAAACTCAGTGGAATTGAGAAAAACAACAATTTTCAGTGTTAAATTACAGGAAAAGGGAACAAAATAATGAAAATATATTGTAAAGCTTTTTACTACACATAATAAAGCATTTTACGGGCATACCTCGTTTTATCGTAGATATTGTTCTTTTTACAAATTCAAGGTTTGGGGCAACCCTGTGTCGAGCAAGTCTAACGGCGCCATTTTCCAACATAACACATAAATACATATATATATATATATATAAAAAAGTTCCTGAGTGAGCAGGTGCTAAATCTCCAGGTGATCAGAATGAGGAGGGGTAAACTATGGATCTCCGACAGGAGTAACAAGGTTGTCTTGAACAATGTGTCACAGGGTTATAGCCCGGGGGTGTCTTATAGCCTAGGCCAACAAGGCCGGTGCCTAGGGCAGCAGATTTGGGAGGGACAGCACATCGGCCCTATCCTCTCTCTAAAAGCCAGCATACAGTACAGTGAGAGATAAAGTGCAGGCTTTTACAGAAAAGACAAGGCACATGCGCTGATTAAGGTCACTCTTCACAGGCAGTGCTTCTTTAAACCATTGCTTCATTTAGAGCCGCCAGCATTTTTGCAGTGGAAGCGTTCTTGGTGAGAAACTTGACCGGGGATATGCTTCCAAGGTGAGGCTGGAGGAGAAGACCATGTACCGATATGCTGCCTTCCCTTATCAGCTGCGGTGGGTCTGCGAGCGCAGTGCTTATTGCAGGTCATAGTAACTAACAGACTGGATGCATCTGTGCACTGCTTAGATCAGCTTATGATGTCAGATTTTTGAGTGCCTAGGGCAGCACAAAACATAAATACGCCACTGGTTATAGTGAATGCAAGTGCCGTCCTCTGTTAACAGCCTTAATCCTCCAAGAGAAAGGAAAAAACTTACATCTGGAAACACTGGGTACAAGGAACTCACACTCGGAATCTACCTCATATTGCAGCACACATGTTGGTAAGTAACTGTCCTCAGTCCGGAATGTTACCTCTAACTCTTCTGTAGGGGAGCGCTGATCCAGGATCCAGTACAGCTGCACATCCGGATAATACCTCCTGTGTTAACTCAGATTCCGTCTGCACTAATTCAGCATCGCATGTCAGTCTGGCCCCCTTACTCGCATGTGACCACTTGTCCACCAATGGAAATAGAAGGATCGCAGAACGTTCCCATTCAAAAACCAAAGGTGCTCTGCATCATAGGGAAATGGTTCCAAAAGATTTGATTAGAAAAAGCCAGCACAATGTTTGTAAAAATTCAAAATATTTTATTTAATTAATCTAAAAAATGGTTCAAACAGCTTCAAGAAAGATAGCTCTGTCTGACATGTTTCGGCCAGCAGCCTTACTCATAGACATACTAATGGATAAAAACACACATTAAAATATATACCTAAAGCTGTCTAGCTATTGGATAACCTCTGGTCATATGACTATATGTGTGAACATCATGCATTAACTCTTGCCTATCTTTTTTACAGGTGAATGTATATACATTGTATCAGCTACAAACCACTTAATGAAATATGCAAGCAAATAAAAACACAACCCTTTAAGTTAAATCCGTTGTTTGGAAGACAAAATCTGTCATGAATAGAACATTCTATATCCATAAAGGGTTATTGTATATTTATTTATTCCTATTTCATATTCTAGAAAAAATAATAATAATAATAAATCTTAATCAGTATACATCACATGTTTGTCATTTAGAAAAGAGGGATATAAATATATTTCAATACGGATATGGAGATACACGTTGCTTGTCATTACTAACATATTGGCCTGAATCCTAACTGGATAGACATCTGGAAAGCAGATTTCTATAATATCAAAACTCTTGACAATACATCATAGCAATACAATATTAAAGAGACATGAAACCCCAATTTTTTCTTTCATTAATTAGAAAGAGTTTGCAATTTTAAACAACATTCTAATTTACTTCTATTATCTAATTTGTGTAATTCTCTTGATATTCTTTTGCTGAAAAGCATATCTAAATAGGCTGCTGATTGGTGCATGCACATAGATGCCTTGTGTGATTGGCTCACCCATATGTATTGCTATTTCTTCCACAAAGGATATCTAAAAAATAAAACAAATTTGAATGTTGTTTAAAATTGTATTCTCTAACTGAATCATGAAAGAAAAATGTTGGGCTTAGTGGCCCTTTAACATATGTTTAAGGGGACGATTTATCAAGCTCTGTATGGAGCTTGATGCCCCTTGTTTCAGGCTCGCCGGAAACAGAAGTTATGAGGCAGCGGTCTAAAGACCGCTGCTCCATAACTTGTCTGTCTGCTCTGAGGCCACGGACAGAAATAAACCTGATTAAATATCATCAGGTTGATTGACACCCCCTGCTAGCGGCCGCAAATCTACAGGGGTCGGCAATGCACCAGAACTGCTGGTGCAGTAATAAATGCCGACAGCATATGCTGTCGTCATTTATCGATGTGCGGCAGACATGATACACTACTTTGTATCATGTCCGCTCGCACATTGATAAATATGCCCCATAGTCCCAAACATTTTCTCAATTTGAATACATTCTGTTTCACCTATCAAGTGAATACAATAAATAAATAATACAATTTTATATGCCAGTAGAAATTTAATTTTCCCCTCATACAAATAAGAATGTAGTTTCTTATACAAATGGAGAGAAGCAAGTGATAGTAGCAAAATAAAAACAATAAAAAAAACACAATTTATGTAAGAACTTACCTGATAAATTAATTTCTTTCATATTGGCAAGAGTCCATGAGCTAGTGACGTATGGGATATACAATCCTACCAGGAGAGGCAAAGTCTCCCAAACCTCAAAATGCCTATAAATACACCCCTCACCGCACCCACAATTCAGTTTAACAAATAGCCAAGTAATGGGGTGATAAAGAAAGGAGTAAAAAGCATTAAAAAAGAAATTTGGAAATAATTGTGCTTTATACAAAAAAATCATAACCACCATAAAAAGGGTGGGTCTCATGGACTCTTGCCAATATGAAAGAAATTAATTTATCAGGTAAGTTCTTACATAAATTATGCTTTCTTTCATGTAATTGGCAAGAGTCCATGAGCTAGTGATGTATGGGATAGTAATTTCCAAGATGTGGAACTCCACAGAAGAGTCACTAGAGAGGGAGGGATAAAATAATAACAGCCATTTTCCGCTGAAATTTTTTTTATCCAAAACCCCAAATATAAGTTTATTCTCATGAATGAAAAGAAAAAACGTAAACATAAGCAGAGGAATCAAACTGAAACAGCTGCCGGAAAAACTTTTCTACCAAAAACTGCTTCCGAAGAAGCAAATACATCAGAATTTAGTAAATGTATGCAAAGAAGAACAAGTTGCTGCTTTGCAAATCTGATCAACTGAAGCTTCATTCTTAAAAGCCCACAAAGTGGAGACTGATCTTTCTAGTAGAATGAGCTGTAATTCTCTGAGGCGGGGCCTGACCCGACTCCAAATAAGCCTGATGCATCAAAAGCTTTAACCAAGATGCCAAGGAAATGGCAGAAGCCTTCTGACCTTTCCTAGAACCAGAAAAGATAACAAATAGACTAGAAGTCTTCCTGAAATCTTTAGTAGCTTCAACATAATATTTCAAAGCTCTTACAACATAAAAAGAATGTAAGGATCTCTCCAAAGAATTCTTAGGATTAGGACACAAAGAAGGAACAACAATTTCTCTATTAATGTTGTTAGAATTCACAACCTTAAGTAGAAATGTAAATGAAGTCTGCAAAACTTCCTTATCCTGATGGAAAATCAAAAAAGGAGATTCACAAGAAAGAGCAGACAATTCGGACACTCTTCTAGCATAAGAGATGGCCAAAAGGAACAACACTTTCCAAGAAAGTAGTTTAATGTCCAAAGAATGCATAGGCTTAAACGGAGGAGCCTCTAATGCCTTCATAACCAAATTAAGACTCCAAGGCAGAGAGATTGATTTAATCACAGGCTTGATACGGACCAAAGCCTGCACAAAACAGTGAATATCAGGAAGCTTAGCAATCTTTCTGTGAAATAAAACAGAAAGAGCAGAGATTTGTCTAAGGAACTTGCAGACAAACCTTTATCCAAACCATCCTGAAGAAACTGTAAAATTCTAGGAAGTCTAAAAGAATGGCAGGAGAATTTATGAGAAGAAAACCATGAAATATAAGTCTTCCAAACTTGATAATAAATCTTCCTAGAAACAGATTTATGAGCCTGCAACATAGTATTAATCACTGAGTCAGAGAAACCTCTATGACTAAGCACTAGGCGTTCAATTTCCATACCTTCAAATTTAATGATTTGAGATCCTGATGGAAAAACGGACCTTGAGACAGAAGGTCTGGCCTTAAAGGAAGTGGCCAAGGTTGGCAACTGGACATCAGGACAAGATCCACATACCAAAACCTGTGAGGCCATGCTGGAGCTACCAGCGACACAAACAATTGTTCCACGATGATCTTGGAGATCACTCTTGGAAGAAGAACTAGAGACGGGAAAATATAAGCAGGTTGGTAACACCAAGGAACTGCTAATGCATCCATCGCCTCCGCCTGAGGATCCCTGGACCTGGACAGGTACCTGGGAAGTTTCTTGTTTAGATGGGAAGCCGTCAGATCTATTTTTGGAAAACTCCACATCTGAACAATCTGAGAAAACACATCTGGATGGAGCGACCACTCCTCCGGATGTAAAGTCTGACGGCTGAGATAATCCACTTCCAAATTGTCTACACCTGGGATATGAACCGCAGAAATTAGACATAAGCTGGATTCTGCCCAAGCAAGTATCCAAGATACTTCTTTCATAGCTTGAGGACTGTGAGTCCCACCCTGATGATTGATATATGCCATAGTTGTAATATTGTCTGTCTGAAAACAAATGAACGGTTCTCTCTTCAACAGAGGCCAAATCTGAAGAGCCCTGAAAATAGCATGGAGTTCTAAAATATTGATTGGTAACCTCGCCTCTTGAGATTTCCAAACCCCTTGTGCTGTCAGAGATCCCCAGACAGCTCCCCAACCTGAAAGACTTGCATCTGTTGTGATCACAGTCCAGGTTGGACGAACAAAAGATGCCCCTTGAACTATACGATGGTGATCTAACCACCAAGTCAGAGAGAGTCGAACATTGGGATTTAAGGATATTAATTGTGATATATTTGTATAATCCCTGCACTGTTGATTCAGCATACAAAACTGGAGAGGTCTCATATGAAATTGAGCAAAGGGGATCGCGTCCGATGCTGCAGTCATGAGACCTAATACTTCCATGAACATAGCTACTGAATGGAATGATTGAGACTGAAGGTTCCGACAAGCTGAAACCAATTTAAATAGTCTCTTGTCTGTTAGAGACAGAGTGATGGACACTGAATCTCTCTGGAAACCTAAAAAGGTGACCCTTTTGAACTTTTTGGTAAATTAATCCTCCAACCATGTCTTTGAAGAAACAACACTAGTTGATTTGTGGGAGATTCTGCAGAATGTAAAAACTGAGCTAGTACCAAGATATCATCCAAATAAGGAAACACCGCAATACCCCGTACTCTGATTACAAAGAGTAGGGCACTGAGAACCTTTGAAAAGACTCTTGGAGCTGTCACTAGGCCAAATGGAAGAGCGACAAATTGGTAATGCTTGTCTAGAAAAGAGAATCTCAGAAACTGATAGTGGTCTGGATGAATCTGAATATGAAGATATACATCCTGTAAGTCTATTGTGGACATATAATGCCCTTGCTGAACAAAAGGCAGAATAGTCCTTATAGTCACCATTTTGAAAGTTGGGTCTCTTACAAAACAATTCAAAATTTTCAGATCCAGAACTGGCCTGAATGAATTTTCTTTCTTTGGGACAATGAATAGATTTGAATAAAACCCCAGACCCTGTTACTGAAATGAAACTGGTATGATTACCCCTGAAAGCTCCAGGTCTGAAACACACTTCAGAAAAGCCTGAGCCTTTACTGGATTTGCTGGGATGCTTGAGAGAAAAAATCTCCTCACATGAGGTCTTACTCTGAATCCTATTCAGTATCCTTGAGAGACAATACTCTGAATCCATTGATTTTGGACAGAATCTGCCCAAATGTCTTGGAAGAATCTTAACCTGCCCCCTACCAGCTGGGCTGGAATGAGGGTCGCACCTTTATGCAGACTTGGGGGCTGGCTTTGGTTTCTTAAATGGTTTGCATTTACTCCAACTTGAAGAAGCTTTCCAATTGGAACCAGATTCTTTGGAAGAAGGATTAGGTTTCTGTTCCTTATTTTGTCGAAAGGAACGAAAACGGTTAGAAGCTTTAGATTTACTCTTAGGTCTTTTATCCTGAGGCAAAAAAACTCCCTTCTCCTCAGTGACAGTTGAAATAATCGAATCCAACTGAGAACCAAATAAATTATTACCTTGGAAAGAAAGAGATAGTAATCTAGACTTAGATACCATGTCAGCATTCTAATATTTGAGCCACAAAGCTCTTCTAGCTAAAATAGCTAAAGACATAGATTTAACATCAATTTTGATGATATCAAAAATGGCATCACAGATAAAATGATTAGCATGTTGAAGCAAGCGAACAATGCTAGACAAATCATTTCCTGTTAAGCTAAACGTTCCAACCAAAAAGTTGATGCAGCTGCAACATCAGCCATAGAAATGGCAGGCCTGAGAAGATAGCCAGAATATAAATAAGCTTTCCTTAGATAAGATTCAAGTTTTCTATTTAAAGGATCCTTATAGGAAGTACTATCTTCCATAGGAATAGTAGTACGTTTGGCAAGAGTAGAAATAGCTCCATCAACTTTGGGGATCTTTTCCCAAAACTCCAAACTAACTGCTGGCAAATGATACAATTTTTTAAACCTTGAAGAAAGGATAAAAGAAGTACCAGGCCTATTCCATTCCTTAGAAATTATATCAGAAATAGCATCAGGAACTGGAAAAACCTCTGGAGTAACCACAGGAGGTTTATAAACAGAATTTAAACGTTTACTAGCTTTAGTATCAAGAGGACTATTTTCCTCAATATCCAATGTAATCAACACCTCTTTTAACAAGGAACGAATATACTCTATTTTAAATAAATAAGTAGATTTGTCAGTGTCAATATCTGAGGAAGGATCTTCTGAATCAGATAGATCCTCATCAGAGGAGGATAATTCAGTATGTTGTCAGTCATTTGAAATTTCATCAACTTTATGAGAAGTTTTAAAAGACCTTTAACATTTATTAGAAGGCGGGATAGCAGACAAAGCCTTCTGAATCGCATCAGCAATAAAATCTTTTATATTCACAGGGATATCATGTACATTAGATGTTGAAGGAACAACAGGCATTGTACTAGTACTGATTGATACATTCTCTGCATGTAAAAGTTTATCATGACAACTGTTACATACTACCGCTGGAGATATAATCTCAACTAATTTACAACACTTATCTTTGGTAGAACTGTTATCAGGCAGCAGGAATCCAACAGTGGTTTCTGAGACAGGATCTGATTGAGACATCTTGCAAATGTAAGAGAAAAAAACAACATATAAAGCAAAATTATCAATTTCCTTATATGGCAGTTTGAGGAATGGGAAAAAATGTAAACAGCATAGCTCTCTGACATTGAAAAAGGCAAGAGGCATATAGGAATGGGGCTTTAAATAATGAAATTATTTGGCACCAAGTATGACGCAAAATGATTTTTTTCGCCGCTAACAACATCCGGGAATTGACACACTCGCGTCATTGCAGACGCAACCTTGAGGAAACTCGGCGTCAACTAAGATGCCTGAAATTATGAATTTGCATCATCAGATGTACCTTTGCGCCAAAAAAAATCTTGTGCCAAAAATGACGCAATAAACATCGGCATTTTGCGACCTCGAGAGCCTAATTTGTCAGCGAAAATTTAATAAAAAAGCAGTCAATTTGAAAAAAGACTATACCCCAGGCAAGAAAAATATTTTTCTAAATATGTTTTTTTCCCAAATATGAAAAAAAAGGAAATATACATAAACCTGACTCATGGCAAATATAAGTACAATACATATATTTAGAACTTTATATTAATACATAAAGTGCCAAACCATAGCTGAGAGTGTCTTAAGTAATGAAAACATACTTACCGAAAGACACCCATCCACATATAGCAGATAGCCAAACCAGTACTGAAACAGTATTTTATTATTTTATTTTATTATCGGTTATTTGTAGAGCGCCAACAGATTCTAAGTAGAGGTAATGGAATATGAGAGTATATCGTCGATCTGAAAAGGGAGGTAGGAGATGAATCTCTACAACCGATAACAGAGAACCTATAAAAAAGATTTCCCGCGAGGAAAACCATAGAATTCAGTAGGTGATACTCCCTTCATAACCCCCTGACATTCACTGTACTCTGAGAGGAATCGGGCTTTAAAATGCTGAGAAGCGCATGTCGACGTAGAAAATCAAGCACAAACTTACTTCACCACCTCCATAGGAGGCAAAGTTTGTAAAACTGAATTGTGGGTGTGGTGAGGGGTGTATTTATAGGCATTTTGAGGTTTGGGAAACTTTGCCCCTCCTGGTAGGATTGTATATCCCATACGTCACTAGCTCATGGACTCCCTGTCCATCTCTAATAAATATAAAATTTCATCACATTTATTGTTTTAAATAGTATTATTGTTATTGGTCGCCCATAGACACCTACAGTATATAAAGAATATAATTCTATACACTCAAATCTCTATAGAGCTTAATATGGATCATTTGTTATTTCCAAAATGTATTATGTCACAGATTGAATTGTATCCATTGGGGATCCGGGTGGCCAGAGAGAAGATCCAAAACACCTCTTTTAAATAATAGTTTGTTCAAATCTCCATCCCTTTTTGGTCAATTAATGAAATGCTTGGCCAATTCTGATTGTGCATCCGATCTTTTGATGTCAGAGAGGTGTTGTCGGATCCTTTCTCTGGGCTCCCTGGATGTGCACCCCACGTACTGTTTAGTGGAGCAAGTACACATGCATATAAATGACAAATGTTGTTCTACAATTGACACAACTCTCCACTTTGTACTCTTTGTCTGTCATGTTGGATTTAAAGGTGTCCCCTCTTTGAATAAAACTGCATGGGATACAGGGACCAAAACCACATCTGTACATCCCCTTTGAGGATAGCCATGAACTGGTATTAGAATCTGGAGGCAAATCACTTGGTGAAAGAATATTGCCCAAAGTGATGCCTCGTCTATAAGAGAATCTACAGCCGCTTTTTGCCACCTGTATTAAACCATCATCCGCTGCTAGCATAGGTAAATGTTTCTTTTTTAACCTTGCATATTTCATTGTAATCTGCAGAGTATTGCGTGACGAATGTCACTGGTTCTCTACCAGTATCACTTTTAATACCTGTTGTAGAGAATGTCGGTTTCGGCCTATCACTTAGCAGAATCTCTCTGTTGAGATTATAAACCTGTTCTTTTGCTTTTTTAATGACATTTCCTTTGTAACCTCTCTCAAAGAGTCTCCTTATCAATAATCTACTCTGTTCTACATAGTCTCCTTTATCAGAGCAATTCCTCTTTGTGCTGATAAATTGGCCTTTTGCTATTGACTGTGGTACACTTGAAGGGTGATTACTCTTGCCATGCATAGAGTGGCATATAAAATTGTATTATTTACTTATTGTATTCACTTGATAGGTGAAACAGAATGTATTCAAATTGGAAAAATGTTTTCCTTTGAGACTATAAGATTTCTTGTATACTTTTCTATCTTAATATTGTATTGCTATGATGTATTGTCAAGAGTTTTGATATTATAGACATCTGCTTTCCAGATGTCTATCCAGTTAGGATTCAGGCCAATATGTTAGTAATGACAAGCAACGTGTGTCTCCATATCCGGATTGATATATATTTATATCCCTCTTTTCTAAATGACAAACATGTGATGTATACTGATCAATGTTCCCTCTAATTTTTTTTACAGCTGGGTGGACCTGCTCCTGCTCTGAGCAAAAGATTTTGACATGACTTGACAACTGGGCAGCACTTAAATATTATTTATTATTATATTAATATATTATAACAAACTATAACAATTAAATATCAAAGGCATTTTTTATGCAGTCCAGTTTATTATACTGCTTTATTTTAGGCATTTCATGATCTGAGCCTCTATACTAATCACATTTCCTACACTGGGATGACGTGAGTCAATCAAAATGAAATCCAGTGCTCAGATATTAAATGCCTAAAATAAAGAAGTATAATAAACTGGACTGCTTAAAAAAATTCATTTTTTCCCCTTTGATTAAAAACAGATTGAAAATAAGGAAAAATGCAAAAACCAAGTTAAATCCACATTTTTCAGTCTGCAAGTATAAAACAGGGTGGTACCCAGCTCTGAGTTATCTCACAAAAGCAAACATACATTACCTTTAAACTACTCTGAAGCAAATATCCCATTTGATATCAACACTGTGCATATAACTGGCAGAGCCTTCAGAATCAAGGTTCTAATCTAAGATGATATATGGTACTGACAGAGACTAGAGTAGACTAGAGGCAATGGGGTCTGATTTGACTTTTCAGCCCACCTAACACTTTCCCAAGACCAGCTCATGGTAGTCAGCACCTAAACACCTCAGTGATTATAGCCTGAAGCCTTGAACCTACATAAGAACATAGTTTTTATCTTTAACTGGGCCTGGGTTTTATGATTATCTAATCAGATCGCCCACATATTACTTTTACTTGACAACAGGGCCGGACTGGGACCAAAATTAGGCCCAGGCATTTTAAGCCAGAGCAGCCCACCTCAGTATATATTTGTCTGCGTGTGTGTATAAATATATATATACTAGAAACAGGAAAAATACTGACAGTCTTGTCGTATGTGAGTCCCAGAACTGCTGTGTCCCTTTAAAACGCTATTATATGGATATCAGGATAGCAGTAAACAACAGATTGGTCTGGTGTACTTAACGTGGTGCTAACCTTTTTGTCTGATTGAGACTTATAGTATGTGTACGCTCAGCTGTATTAGTTGCAGTCAATAGATAAATTATCGGCAGAGTGTCAATACTGTGTAGAGCGTACCTCTGTACCCACTGGGGGGATCATCAGATGCCAATGTAAGGTGTGCTGAACGGATATTACCTTTCCATGGTGTACCAGTGTAGGATGTACCGGCTCAGCAATGCAGCGTAATCCATAGTGGCTGGGAGGGTTGGCGTATCGCCTCACCATGTCGAGCGTGGCGCTCAGGGCACTGAGCAGTAATAAACTCTGTAGGTGCTCTGGAGTCCGTCTGATTATCCTCAGAGAGCTGCTGCGTGAGGAAGCACCTTCTTCTGTACGGAGTTACACAGAGGTACGAGGGGGATGCCAGTAGAGCAAAGTAGTGGACGCTGTAAGGGAAAACTGGGACAGGGATTCTGGTCCTCAGGGCTAGCTCAGCCGTAAATACGAAACAACAGGAACAAGGAGGCCAGAAATCAAAAACATTGAGTAATTTATTCAAGCTTAAAGGTGTTGCACAGAAACAGTTGCAGGGCAGGTGCGGAAGATCTGATGTATTTTGCGCATGCTCAGATGAAGGGGAGCGAGGGGGAGAGACAGAGGGAGGGAGAGAGGGAAAGACAGAGGGAGGGAGAGAGGGAAAGACAGAGGGAGGGAGAGAGGGAAAAACAGAGGGAGGGAGAGAGAGAGGGAAAGACAGAGGGAGAGAGTGAGAGAGGGAAAGACAGAGGGAGGGAGAGAGAGAAAGAGAGAGAGAGGGAGGTAGAAGAGGGAGAGAAAAAGAGAGAGAGAGAGAAGAGGGAGGGAGAGAGAGGGAGAAGAGGGAGAGAGAGAGGGAGGAGGGAGGGACAGAGGGATACCTTTCCCTCTATATCATATTTTCCAAGTTCCTGGAAATAGGTATTAGATTGAATATTTTGTGTGGATGAAGGGTCCCTTTTACTAATTTCATCTTGATGTAATTTCTGCCCAAAACCTACAGACATTCTTGGATGTTTTAAGTCCTCACCTGGCACATCATTTACTTTAAATTTGCAAAGAAGTTTTTTAAGGTCCCTTCTGTGGGAGATGTTAAATAAACACTATATTACAGTTTACCTGCAGTGGCATGGCACCAGGTTTAAAAATCCAATGCTTCATATTGAACTTTAATTAATCCTTTTTGCAGCTCCTGGGTATGCACATTTAAAGCATCAAAAGCCCACACTAAAAATGCAAAGCATATTGAGTGTAAAGGGGAATACATGATTATAATATACCTTACGTTATAAACTAAGCAATATACTGATATTTCCAATCATGTCATCTGATCTCAGTGAGTGTACTAAAAAACATACTGACAGGTATGTGACAATAAGTTGTAAATAAATTAAACACCCCCGCCCTGGATCAAAACACATTTTTTCAGGTTACTTGACTGCTTTTCTATACAAATCAGACCATTCTGACTTTTTACAGCCCTGTGTTTGAAAGTGAGAGGCCGGCTCTGGGGATGGAAGAACCGGATAATGGGGGCATGAGGCTGCTTCCCCTTGGCTGTGCTGTGTCCTATCTAGCTTGTGCCCTTAGTGGACTCCATTGGGGCAGCCTTCATACCATTACCCTCTATGCCAGCGGTCGCCAACCAGTGGTCCATGGACCACTGGTGGTCCACGAGAAGATGTTGGTGGTCCTTGACACCATCAAGCAGGAATTAACTCCTCTGATGGTGTCACCCTGTCGCGCCGCAACTCCCTACAGTGCCTGGCTGGACATCAGTGAAAACCGATGGAGGAGTTAAATTACAATCTCCCTATGCACGTTGCGTAGTACTGCGCAACTTGCGCAGCTAGATTGTATTTTTAACTCGTCCCACCCGGTGCGCTGCTCAAAGGAAGATGCTTCCATTCTAAAGTCAGCAGAGGTTGGTATAGTCTTGGCTTGAATTACTGGAATTAAAGTATATTTAAAAAAAGAAAATCTTAAAAAAAAAAATGTATTTTATATTTAATTTATTTTCTTCCCTTTACCTGTCTCTTTGTAGTAGTTTTCCTAATTCCTTCAGATGGACTTACATCACTGTTTGTCTTCCTCCCCTCCATCTTTTTTTTTATTAAATATTAATTATTTTTCATTATAATAATTTTATTCCACCTGAATTCCAGTAATTGCCATCCAGCAGATCAGCCATATCCCACCAGTATTATAGTAATTGCCAGTAACATCAGTTGTGGTTAGCTCACATCCATATTGATAGCTTTCTGATATAAACTTAATGTATGACTCCAATGTCTGTCCATGATTATAAGTAGTTTTGAATAATTCCTAACTGGGGAGGTAACTTGGAAGTCTTGTGGTCCTTTTAAACATAATTCTTTTTTTCCCACTTTCTGCCTCTCCGTTTCCAGATCAAAAGTTGGCATTCACCCTTCATCTGTCATTTGGAAGTATTCTCTCAGTTCTGTCATTCAGTTAGTTAATTCCAAAAAATAAGTCTTAAAAATGTGTAAATATAAACATAATGTAAACTTAGCTATGGTTATACTAGTTATGTGTGTATATATATATATATAATAAACACACACATTATAGAGGTTTGTACCTTTTTTTTTTAAAAAAATCTGGTTAGTGGTCCGCGGCATTCAAAATTGAGAGTTTAGTGGTCCCTGAGGTCTGAAAGGTTGGCGACCCCTGTTCCATGCAATACACACTGCATAAGGCAACATTATTTTCCCAACCGGAGATCTCATTCTCTATTACAGATCCGGCTCTACAGTGTAGGAGTAGCTACAAAATTCTAGTTGTAGCGCTACTCCCACACTGTCCAGATCAGTAAAAGAGAATAAATCTCCGGCTAGGAAAATAATGTGGCCGCACTTGACAATATATTAATCCACCTTCCTTAAGTGAATAAAGAGGAGAGAGAGCTTGAGTGCAATAAATAGGGGCAAGACTGGAGCTGAACGCTGGTTCAGTAGAGACTAGAGAGCGAGGGATATAGAATCTGCTGGGGAAACAGCATTTTAAGCTAGTGCCTAAGCATGTCCTACTTAAATCCACCCCCATGTCCTAGCTGCTAGACCCGCACTGCAAATCTCACACCTTCCCGGCTCTGTTAGCATTGCGCAAGCTGTAAAAAGCAAAGTGAAAAAAAGGGACTCAATCACAGAGAGAAGTAAATAGGCACTTTTATATCATAATGAATGTAGATGTTTGAAAAGTGTGATCATTGATGTGAATGGTTTATCTTTTTGTGGGCTTTTAACGATCCTTCCAGTTTCACCCAAGTACAGACTCCTCCACATGCAAACTATGCTGGCTGCGGCGCTACCGCAGCTGCGCTCTCTGCCTCTGATTTTTGTCGCGCTTAGAAACTTTTAACGCACTGAGGGCTCCAGGATAATCAACACTCCCTGTGATGTGCGGCCTTGATTGACAGGTGTGTGGGATCAAAGAAATGAATGCGATGCCGCGCTCATTAGAGGGAGCATTGATACTGATATTAAGATTTATTATTATTATTTTTTATAGAACATGAAGTAGAAATAAATAAATATACAATAATCCTTTATGGATATAGAATTTTCTATTCATGACAGATTTTGTCTTCCAAACAACAGATTTAACTTAAATGGTTGTGTTTTTATTTGCTTGCATATTTCATTAAGTGGTTTGTAGCTGATACAATGTATATACATTCACCTGTAAAAAAAGATAGGCAAGCGTTAATCCATGATGTTCACACCTATAGTCATATGACCAGAGGTTATCCAATAGCTAGACAGCTTTAGGTATATATTTTAATGTGTGTTTTTAATCATTAGTATGAGTAACATGTCAGATAGAGGCAGAAAAAAGAGATTCAAGAGATCCAGTTGCAGAAAAATCAAGTGGCTTTATTAGTGGATTAAAATCCACTCTTGGATCTCTTGAATCTCTTTTTTCTGCCTATATTTACGGACTACAAGGAGTCCGCTTACCCTCAAGAGCCCACACAGCCTCTACTCCAACTGGTTTCTTACCTGCCGCAATATCATATTGTATTTCCCCCTGTGAGAGCTGAAGATTCGACCGGCGCTGGAGCGTTCTGATTTGTTAAGCCTCACACACCCCCTCTCGGCATGTTCCGATGATGACGTCAGACGCCTAAAAGACTCGGGTGGCGCTAAAGAGAAAGGCACGTCTAGTGTATAATTCCACACAGGAGCTGCGGTTCACCAGGATGACAAAGCTTTTGACCTGGAAGCTGCCATTACTTTTCGAGTGAAATTTATAGAAGCTGACTATCAGTTACTGCGGAGTGAGTGTAGAGGCTTATTCCCTCTGTTCTTCTTTTTCATATTGATTGACTGTGTATTAGCTCCACTAGCGCAGAGAAAATGAACATGTGCTCTCTATGGGGATAACATATTATTCACATATACGGCAGGTTTTTATATTGGAGTACATATATAGTCATCTTTACTTTGAGTTAAAGTGACTGTGAACCCTGGGGAATACTACTGTGCCTTTATGTCAGATAGAGCTATCTTTCTTGAAGCTCTTTGAATCTTTTTTAGATTAATTAAATAAACATTTTTGAATTTTTTAATTTTTACGAAGATTGTGCTGGCTTTTTCTAATCTAACCTTATATATATATATATATATATATATATATATATATATATACACGCCACCAGCAAAAAGATTATGACTCACCGAAGGCTCAGATGATGATTAGCATTTTTTAGCAATAAAGTATTTTTTAATTAAGGTATGTAAGTTTTTTTTTTTAGACATAATGCTATTGCACACTTAATAGACTACAGTATAGTGTAAATATAACTTTTATATGCACTGGGAAACAAGAAAATTCGTATGATTCACTTTATTGCAGTGGTCTGGAACCAACCCTGCAATGTCTCCAAGGTACGCATGTATATTACAAGCTCAAACCATTTAATGTCCCTTTAAGTGTGATGGAAACACTGCCGCTGTTCTGGAGAGACTGGAACTGAAACAATATTCAGAAGTATTTTACAGCATAACCATGCAAAATAAATGTTTATGCAATGTTGTCTATTGTTCCCAAATGGTCTAGATTACAAGTGGAGGGCAAAAATATTATTGAATGCTATCAATGCTTAAGTTAAATCTACTTTTGCGCTCGTATTACAAGTTGAAAGTAAAAAGGTTTAAATAATAATATCTGAAGGTTGTATGGAACGACCGTGTTAATCCCTTTCCCATAGACTTCTATGGGGCATGCTACAAATCCCTCTTCTCAGGTTTTTTGCACTCTAACTCTATGGCCTCTATTTATCAAGGTCTGGCGGACCTGATCCGACAGTGCAGATCAGGTCCGCCAGACCTCGCTGAATACGGCGAGCAATACGCTCGACGTATTCAGCATTGCACCAGCAGCTCACAAGAGCTGCTGGTGCAACGCCGCCCCCTGCAGACTCACGGCCAATGGGCCGCCAGCAGGGGGGGTGTCAATCAACCCGATCGTACTCGATCGGGTTGATTTCCGGCGATATCTTTGTGACCGCTGCTTCATAACTGCTGTTTCTGGCGAGCCTGCAGGCTCGCCAGAAACACGCGGCATCAAGCTCCATTCGGAGCTTGATAGATAGGCCCCAAAGTGCATTAGGACAACTGCGCTAAAGCAAATGTGCATTAAGAAATACATTAATTTCCTTTGTTCTACACTTAGAAGAAAATATTATTTTTATTTTTTCATATACATATCTATGTATATATATGATTGTAATGCTTTATTTTAATATGTTTCACATTTTATTATACTTTTATTCTAGCCCTAACACTTAACATCAGGTTTCAAGTCACGCTAATGTTTTTAGCTCTGTTATGTGCTACACTAAAGCACAGCACTTAACTTTCAACTTGTAATGTGAGTGATGCCATTGAAAGTATAGGGAGCACTAAAGGGATGTCGTCTACGCTAAACACCTTGCTCTATCAATATCGCTTCACTAGTAGTCTAGGCCTTTACAAAGCAAGTTAATGTTGAGTTTCATGCCCTTTTAACCATGTTGAAAATATTTTTTGCATGGAAAAAAACAAATAAAATTGAAATGGAGACTAATACAGCATTATCAGTTGTGTACTCCCTGCTAATGTTTATTGGCTAATAAAGACAACTCCCATGACACTGTTGTTAGTGATGGACACACCTCTTCAAGGCTTACAAGAAACCACTAATTTATGCAGGAAAATACAATGCATATTTTAAATAATATAACTTTATGATACAACTTTAAACACTATCTTTTAGCTGTAACAAAGAAAATAATTGACTACATGTTCCCTTTAATAGATACATAGCTGTGTGTGAAGAAGCATAAAGTGTGCTGTCCTTTTTCATTCTAGGTATTTTATTTAGGATCCTGTTAGCCATATTCTCTCCTTGACATACAGTCAAAGGACTCTATCTTTCAGACTCTTTTGCGCCAGAAAAGAAAAATACCATAATTTGCAGCCCATAACATTCTCCTCTATGTGAGCCCCTCTGGGGGCCCTCAACATTCTAAATGTGATCTCCCCAGGGTCCCTCTGTTTACAGATTGTGGGCCCCAGCGGTTTAGTTGACTAATTGTTGGGTTATCCAGGGCCGCATCTGGAGAAGCCCCCTAAGGAGATCCTTAGTCGTTTTTATCTTTTCATACAGCAAGTTCACCTGAGCTTACATTATCCTTATCTTTTCTTAAGACCACATTTCCCACCAAAGGATAAGGATGGAAAAACCCACTTTGTAAATAAATACAAACTCAGTTGCTTTCCTTATCTCTACAAGTTCCGTACATGCATTGTGCTGTGAATGTAAAATTCTTTTGTATATATAAATGTTATAAATATAATATATTTTCTCTTTAATATGTGTGAATGTTTCTTCTACTCTTACCAAGTATATACACTGTTTTTGTATCAATGTATCTTGGTGTTAAAAACAAAATGATATTGTCTAGAAGATTGTCTATTTTAGTAACACTTTTTTATTTTGTAGCTTAGATTGAATATATTTATAATCTACAAATGTAATATGTTTTAAAATATCAGGATGTAAACAAGAAGACAGGAAATGGATTCAGCGCTGTAGTATTGTTGTTTAGCTGTAAATGTCACTGCAGTTAAATAGGAATCTTTGCTCTGTATTGTAAATATTCTATAAAAATGTGCTTGTGTGTACATTGTTAGGTATCTGTTTTTCATAATAGTACAGACAGCTAGCCACTGCTATTTTGTTAGAAACATTTGCATTGTTTTGCTTTATGTTATCTTTTTACCTCTGCTGAGATAATTTAGAGAAGGATGGGTCATTGCAGTGGGCTTTTCCAGTTCTCATAATTGAAAAACCCACAGGAACAAAATGGCAGGAAAAAAAAAGGTTTTTCTATATAATTTAATATTTTATATCTTAAAAGTATTTTCACGTCCCTTTAACATAGTAATTTGGTATATGGATCTTCATTGTTGGCATTTTAAAAAAGGTCACATCTCCTTATATCATGTATTTTAAATATCTGTGTTTTACCCTTCTGATCAACAGTACATCAAGATCCCTTCTCCCGCACCTGGTTCTGATGACAGACTTCGAATTTTTGCCTTCTACCTATCCAGGGAGAGTAAAGATAAGCCCCAATCAAGCTTCGAGTGCATCCGCCAAGGAACGTCATGGTGAGGAGAATGTCCCCTTTCAATCTTTTTCTTTATTTTGATTGGATAACATTTCTAAACTGAACTTCAAATATTTGTATTATGGCTCTTGGAAGGTTATGTTTAGTTTGTAGAATATCCCTGCACCAAAAGTTGGCAAGAGGTAGGTAACTGAGAACTATCACACACCCATAGTTGGGGGTGTGCAGAACATAGAAGCAATATTATTCAGATAGAGCATTCAATTTTAAACAACTTTCTATTTGACTTATATTATCTATTTTGCATTGTTGGTATCATTTGTGGAAAAGAATATATAAATATTCTCAGCAGTATCAATGCATTACTGAGGAGCTAGCTGCTGATAGGTGGCCACTCACATTTGTCTCTTGTCACTGACTTACATGCTGTGTTCAGCTAGCTCCCAGTTGTACATTGCGGCTCCTTTAACAAAGGATACCAAGAGAATGAAGCAAATTTTATAATAGAGTAAATTAGAACATTTTTTTAAATTGTATGTTCTGTCTGAATCAATAAATGAAAAGCAAAATTCGGTTCCACGTCCCTTTAAGTAAAACCCTTTAAACCAGAAATAATTTTCCAGTACTCATCAGTTGCTTGCCAGTATGCTTACTAATTATTTAAATTACTACATTATTAAAGAACTTTTCATTATAGCACTGTTGCTTGCAAATAACAAGTTAAAATCATCTTCAGAGCAGCAATGCACTACTGGAACATATTGAACACATTCGATGAGTCAATGACAAGAGGCATTTGTGTGTGGCCACCAATGCAATTGTTGCATTCTTATGAAGCAGTGGCAGTAGCTTCTTTTTTGTTTGAATTTTTCTAAGACTTGGGGCCAGATTACGAGTAGCGCATTAACAGTTACGCACAAGCGAAAAGGAGTTTATTGCGGATGTTTGCACATCGGGTTTACAGCTCGTATTACAAGTTGAAAGTAAACATGGTCGCTTGAGCGCAATCACGATTTATGCTAGAATGATTTCTGCGTTCTCAGGTAAACTGTTTTCGCGAAACAAAAAAGTGTTACAAAACACATCAAAAATACATTACAAAGTACATTTACACTCATAATAACACTGTATTATAACAATTATGAAAAAAATTGCAATAAAAGTTATAAGGGCTCAAAGATATGAGGTCTCAGGTGTTAGGAGAAAAAAGGTTGCAAAGGACTTTAACATAGAGATACTGTACATTCATATACATATTTAAATCTGTATATGTATGTATGTAGATATGTTAATTTATGTGTACATATGTATTTTTTTTATATGTGTATATATGTATTTACAGACATATATACACATATAAATACATATGTACACATATATAAACATATATATAAGTATATATGGAGCCCTTTGCAGTCAAGTAGATGAAAACATGTAAAAGCATTTATATGCAATATTCATATTTAATAAAGTGTTATACTGTGTATTTACTGTAAATATTTCTCATTCCAGTGTAATTTACATAGGGGAATGTGTTCTATGTATTTTATATGGCTATTCCTATATATTTCTGTATATATCTATACCTTTATATAATCATGTATTTATATAGGTATAGATACACTGATTAGCTACATTAAAATCACCTGCCTAATATTGTGTGGGTTCCACTCGTTCTGTCAAAACAGCTCTGATGCATTGAGGCATGGACTACACAAGACCTCTGAACGTGTCCTGTGGTATCTGACACTAAGGCATTAGCAGCAGATCCTTTAAGTCCTGCAAGTTGCGAGGTGGGGCCTCCATCGATCGTTGTTCCAGCACATGCTACAGATGCTCAGTCAGACTGAGATCTGGGGTATTTGAAGGTCAAGGTAACACCTCAAACTCTTTGTCATGTTCCTCAAACCATTGCTGAACAAATTTTGCAGTGTAGCAGGGTGCATTATCCTGCTGAAAGAAGCCATTGCTATCAGGGAATACCTTTGCCGTGAAGGGGTGTACGTGGTCTGCAACAATCTATAGGTAAGTGGTACGTGACTGTCAAAGAAACATCCACATGAATGCAAGGACCCAAGGTTTCCTAGCAGAACATTGCCCAGAGCATAACAATGCCCCGCAGGCCTGCCTTCTTCCCATCCTGCTGCCATCTCTTCCCCAGGTAAACGGCGCACACCTACCCAGCCATTCACCTGATCTAAAAGAAAACATGATTCACGTCCCCATTGAAATCGCTTTCACCGCTGGGCAGGGGTCATCATGGGCACTCTGACTGTTCTGTGGCTACACCACTTCATACGCAGCAAACTGTAATGCACTGTGTGTTCTGACACCTTTCTATCATAGCCAGCATTATTTTTTTTAAGCAATTTCAGTACAATAGCTCTTCTGTGTGATCGCACCAGACGGCTAGCCTTTTCTCCCCACGTGCATCATTGAGCCTTAGACACCCATGACCCTGACGCCGCTTTCACTGGTTGTCCTTCCTTGCACCACTTTTGGTAGGTACTAACCACTGCATACCGGGAACACCCCACATCATTTGCCGACATGATTTGCCGTTTTGGAGATGCTCGGACCCAGTCGTCTAGCCATCACTGTTTGACCCTTGTCAAAGTCTCTCAGATCTTTTTGCTTGCTCATTTTTCCTGCTTCCAACACATGAAATTTAAGAACTGACTGTTCACTTGCTGCCTAATATATCCCACCAGTTGACAGGTGACATTGTGACAATATAATCAATGTTATTTACTTCACCTGTCAGTGGTTTTAATGTTGTGGCTGATCAGTGTATATATTGTACCAAAATACCATCAGATATATTAAAAAGAACATATTCTTCTAGTAAAAAGAGCAACCGTATTGCTCAAGGCAAAGTTCGGGACAATATTATGTGCTGAGAGAGGCTGTCACCCTCGCGACATGTAGTGTTAAGTGGAGAATACTGATATGTACATGTATATTAGGTAATATTCAGTGAAACAGGCAAACCAGGTTGCGATACAGCGTATTCACTTAACTTTGAAATCTCAGTCAGAGCAAGCAGGTCATGTGACTTTCCTTAGAGTATTGATAGGGCTTTGTAAACGTTATGTCTTTTGAGCGGTTACTTTAAATGCCAGCCGATATTCCAAAAAAGGCCCAGCACAAGCAAGCAATACGCCCACAAAATGGCCCGCTATTAAACTTATAGGAGAGAATGGTATAACAGATAATCCTGTAATCATGTAGTAATAGTGATAGCCTGTCAGCTCGAGTATATCCGTAGCGTTAATCAGGCTTGCATTCAACACAGTTCCACACCTCCGTAGTTAAGAGCCGGGTCTTAACAGACCAGTTCCACAAATCACATGCAAGCACAAAAAGGCATACTCACAGTAAGGTGCTCTGTTGTCATCGAGTTCCCTGCATTCCCAAATCTCAGTCTCAGCAGTTCAAATCTCATACACTGTCAGCACTACTCAGCCTCTCTCTATGTAGCACGCCCTCTCTAGTCAGCTGGAATCATCCGAGTCAGCTGTGATCCGTGTCGGTAAGGACGTGCTGGCGGAAGTGGAGTCCCTGTACTCCACAGTAAATGAAAAACAAAAAGATATCCAAAGTACATCCAGGTGTGGGAGAAAAAATTAGGTATATAAGGTGTGCTCCCTGAATACCTGACACTGTCTATGACTACGGCCACACTGGGCCGAAACCGGTCAGACTTTTCTACTTGTCTCTCTTGCTGAGAGTTTTATCTACATGTTTTATCCTTGAATCACTTCAATAAAGTTTGCCTTTTTACATATGGAATTGGAACTCAAGTGATTTTTTCTCCCACACCTGGATGTACTTTAGATATCTTTTTGTTTTTCAACATATTCTTCTATGTGAAGAATATTGGAATGTGAAATATTAATTAATTAATTTTCATGTCGGTTAGCACACTTAAGAATATGCGATTGGGTTTGCATGAGATTAGTGTGTTAAATTTTCCCCACTTTTTTGCTCTATTGACTTCTAGGGGGGAATATGTTACTATGCGCGTGAAATTTGAAGTTCGTCTTTTTTCGCTCATCTGCTTAGTGCGAGAGGGAAAACAGTTTACTTTTTTTTTAGCTTAGTGTGTGTGGTTCACATATACTTTGTAGCCACCAATCACCAGCTAACTCCCTGCAGTGTATTGCTGCTGCTCCCAGGACTACTAAGTATAATTTCCAACAAAGGGATGCTAAGAGAATGAAGTAAATTTTACAACATAAGTGATTTTTGGATAGTTTCTTAAAGTTGTATGCTCTACCTGAACTTTATAAATAAAGAATAAAAATAATAACTATGAAAGTTTAATTTTGAGTTTCATATCATATCATATCAATATGATCACTTGTTTGCTGATTTCACCATATGGTGAAAAAAGATTAGGATACATTCACACTTGAAAAATCAGATCTTTCTTAAATAAAATATTATTCATAAAGGGGAATATTTATCAAAGCGTCAACTGAAAATACGCTTGAACTACGAGATTAATCCGCCGTAGTTATCAAAGCATCAAGATCGTCAAATGTTGAAATGTGTGACGAAATATACGCTCCCGCGATCTCAATCCGACGCAGATCGATGCTTGCATCATTACAGATGTTTTGAATTCACATTCAACTCTATTTGACCATTTTCCCAATTGATCAAACATTTAACAGGTACGCTCGTGTCTATTCCGACGCAGCATACCTAGTTTTCAATCCACCACCCTTGAGGCCGCGGATGCCATAGAAATCAATGGGAGTCTGAAAACACAGAAAGCTTATGTTCGATGCTGCAAGAGAATGATGTATATTACATAATAAAAGTAAATTAGAAACTTTATTAAAATTGTATACCCTTTGTAAATCAAACAATATTATTGCTCTACATTTGGTGCACTAGTAGATATAGGGATAAAAATGAAAAATACATTACTACTTATGGATTATGTTACAACTTTGTCTCTCATTACAAAGCAAGGGGACAATATTATTTCTCCAAATTTTTTGAAAAGTTTTGCCCCAAATTTGTTGCACTAATAGATATAGAGATAAAAATGAAATAAATACACAACATAATATAGCTAACTTCCTTTTTATTTTTTTGGAAAAATCTATTTGCACTATGTTTAAGCCATGTAATACAAGTCCCACTGTCCACTTTTCGCACCAATTATGGCACAAACTCCTAAACAACCCACACACTAGTGAATTTTTCAACCACTTTTGATTGGAATATGCATAATCACATGATTTATGACATTAGCCAATCTGATTCAAATATACATTTTAAACAATCACTAACGAATCAAATTGCTCAATACTTGTGTCATTGATCAATCATCAGAACTTGTGCCATTTGTTACATTGTGTATTATACTTTGAAAGTATGTATATGTGAAATTAGTATTAAAGATAAACATTGATGCTGACATTAGGACACACAGTGTAATATTTTAGACAATGATTTTAAAATTCGAATTGATGTTTGATTCAATATAATCTTGAGCTCATAGCTCAAAGGGATAGCCCACCTAACATTAAAAGTTCATGAATCGGATACAGCAGACATTAAAATCACCTCTTTACTGTCATGCTATTTTCAGTGTATTTCTTCCTTCTCTTGAATTTATTTTTCAGTAAGAAATGTCATCTTATATGCCAGCCCATTTTATAACACCTGTGTAGAGGTGGTTTTTAAAACTAGATTGCAATCTGGAGGGGGTTACACAGGTACAGAGAGAAAACTGGCCCAGCTCTTAAAATATCTATTGATTGCAAATAAATACATATGATACCCTGATTACATGTTATATTCTCAATTATTCCTGCTCAGAATAATAATCAATTTACACTATATACATACAGGGAGTGCAGAATTATTAGGCAAGTTGTATTTTTGAGGATTCATTTTATTATTGAACAACAACCATGTTCTCAATGAACCCAAAAAACTCATTAATATCAAAGCTGAATAGTTTTGGAAGTAGTTTTTAGTTTGTTTTTAGTTATAGCTATTTTAGGGGGATATCTGTGTGTGCAGGTGACTATTACAAAAACAAATATATACCCATTTCAATTATTTATTTTTACCAGTGAAACCAATATAACATCTCAACATTCACAAATATACATTTCTGACATTCAAAAACAAAACAAAAACAAATCAGTGACCAATATAGCCACCTTTCTTTGCAAGGACACTCAAAAGCCTGCCATCCATGGATTCTGTCAGTGTTTTGATCTGTTCACCATCAACATTGCGTGCAGCAGCAACCACAGCCTCCCAGACACTGTTCAGAGAGGTGTACTGTTTTCCCTCCTTGTAAATCTCACATTTGATGATGGACCACAGGTTCTCAATGGGGTTCAGATCAGGTGAACAAGGAGGCCATGTCATTAGATTTTCTTCTTTTATACCCTTTCTTGCCAGCCACGCTGTGGAGTACTTGGACGCGTGTGATGGAGCATTGTCCTGCATGAAAATCATGTTTTTCTTGAAGGATGCAGACTTCTTCCTGTACCACTGCTTGAAGAAGGTGTCTTCCAGAAACTGGCAGTAGGACTGGGAGTTGAGCTTGACTCCATCCTCAACCCGAAAAGGCCCCACAAGCTCATCTTTGATGATACCAGCCCAAACCAGTACTCCACCTCCACCTTGCTGGCGTCTGAGTCGGACTGGAGCTCTCTGCCCTTTACCAATCCAGCCATGGGCCCATCCATCTGGCCCATCAAGACTCACTCTCATTTCATCAGTCCATAAAACCTTAGAAAAATCAGTCTTGAGATATTTCTTGGCCCAGTCTTGACGTTTCAGGTTGTGTGTCTTGTTCAGTGGTGGTCGTCTTTCAGCCTTTCTTACCTTGGCCATGTCTCTGAGTATTGCACACCTTGTGCTTTTGGGCACTCCAGTGATGTTGCAGCTCTGAAATATGGCCAAACTGGTGGCAAGTGGCATCTTGGCAGCTGCACGCTTGACTTTTCTCAGTTCATGGGCAGTTATTTTGCGCCTTGGTTTTTCCACACGCTTCTTGCGACCCTGTTGACTATTTTGAATGAAACGCTTGATTGTTCGATGATTACGTTTCAGAAGCTTTGCAATTTTAAGAGTGCTGCATCCCTCTGCAAGATATCTCACTATTTTTGACTTTTCTGAGCCTGTCAAGTCCTTCTTTTGACCCATTTTGCCAAAGGAAAGGAAGTTGCCTAATAATTATGCACACCTGATATAGGGTGTTGATGTCATTAGACCACACCCCTTCTCATTACAGAGATGCACATCACCTAATATGCTTAATTGGTAGTAGGCTTTCGAGCCTATACAGCTTGGAGTAAGACAACATGCATAAAGAGGATGATGTGGTCAAAATACTAATTTGCCTAATAATTCTGCACTCCCTGTATAGTGGTATCAATAAACACCGATATATGAAAGACAACATTGTTTAGAACAAAAAAAAAGGAATTTAGGGACATGTACATATATTTGCAAAAGACACACACACATATATATATATATATATATATATATATATATATACTGTATATATCAATTTATAATTCCATTCACTCAAGAATAGACACAGCACTCACCGGTTCTAGTAAGATATAAAACGTCACTTTTATTCGAACAGTCGAACAGTTTAAACCAGCTTAAAGCAGCATTTTCCCAAACGTTTTGGTACCAGCCAGGTACCTTGTTCACTGGGACATCAAAGTGCAAAGAGAGAGCATTATGGCTCAATACCTACCCCTCACCTCTATTTAAACCGATCAAAGGAGCAACTAAAACCGCACACCCACAGCTGAGAACACTTACGGCTAGCTCACATACTCATCATAGCCTGTTACAAATTATCTCAGTCATAACATGGTCAGCGCATCTGTTATGCTATTTCTATAACTACTATGCAATCGTAGCACATCTAGAAACATAGCCCTGTGGTAAATATCCAATGTTAGTTACTTATGATCAAAGGAACTAATAGGAGGTGACCTGCTGCAGGGTAGAACCTCCCCCATATCCTAGAAAGTCGCATGGCTAATTAGAACAGCCAATCAATGCGTATTACGTATCAACTCTGTCATAACTATAAACATAATCATTCACAGATCCTCACATAAGCCCTAATGATCGAAGCCAAGATAAAAACATTTAAAATATATAGCCTAACTCCAGTATATGTTGTACACTACATTGGTAATAAACTAAATATATATTACAGCAATTTAAAGCAAAAGCAGCATGTCTCAAAACTGTATGATAGAAAATTTGTGGCGGTTTTATTGTCCATTTAATTTGTGATGTTTAAGATTGTGTAGGAGCATATCAGTCACAGAATAGAAGATGTTAAACTAGCAAGTTACCATGTAATCGAGGATACTAGCGAGAATTGGGTTAGGAAACTTGAGATCCAACTAGCCAAGTATAAAAATGAATTGGGAAAAACGACTTTATAAATCGTTATATGGCAAAGATGATATTCCACAGCATTTTAGATGCAGAAGACAGTTTAGAGGGAGGAAAAAGCTAGACACAGTGGACAGTAGTGGTGGGGAGACATCAGAAGGTGAAAGCCCTAGTGTGACAGAAAACTCCAACATAGGTGGCCCTTTAGGGGGAATTACTACCCGATCGGCAGGGAAATCCCCTATACCGACACAAAGAAACGACGGAGGTCTCACATCAGAAGGGGAGACTTCAAAGAAAGAAAACCCAAACGAAAGTAAATATAGTGTATAACCTGAGTGATCATAGGTTAAGCGAGAGTGAATTGAAGGTGCTTTATAAAGGTTTGTCTTTTGTACCCACTCCTAAAGTGGATACATTTCAGCTTAAAGTGGATATTTATAAGCTACAAAGACAGCTCAAGTTAAAGGATTTCTTTAAAGACAAACCACAGACTACAATAAGCACCTTCAAGTCACACTCAGATTTTGAACCACCAAATATGAACCCTTCCTGACAAAGTTGTATACGCATGGTGACTAATGACTGTGAACAAGCCCAACCTACTTCCCATTTCTCTAACCTCAGTAAGGACGAAAAACTGGCCCTACAAAATCTCATAGATGACAGTTCTATTATCATACAGGCTGCCAATAAAGGCGGCTCTATAGTTATACAGAATTACTATGATTGTAAAAAGGAAGCCTATAGATAACTGGCAGATACCACTGTATATATGAAATTAAGGGGTAATCCGACCAACACCTTTAAAAAGATGTTGGATGTGATTCTGAAATGTTGACTTGAGACAGGGGCCATAAATGAAAATGAACATGACTACATGAGTGTGAGATATCCTGTGACATCGGTACTTTATTTGTTGTCTAAGGTGCACAAATCCTTAGAGAATCCCCCTGGCAGACCAATTGTTTCTGCCAGGGGATCACTATGTTCTCATGTAGCCGGGTTCATAGATCATCACTTACAGCCTGCGGTTAGGGATTTGTTTTCTTATTTATTGAATTCTGCTACACTCATTAAACAATTACTCAAAATTACTTGGTTGGAACATGATGACCTATTGGTCAGGATGGATGTTGACAGCCTGTACACTGTGATTCCCCATTGTGATGGTGTGCAGGCTGTCAGATTCATTTTGAGTTCATCATTGGCATATCTGGGACCACTCATTGAGTTCCTGTTAGACCTATTACTGTTTTGTTTGAGAAAAATTATTTTAAATTTGAGACTGACTTTTTTCTACAAACAGCTGGAACTGCTATGGGCTCTAACATGGCTCCCGCATATGGCAACCGCTACATGCTATGGTATGAAACACCCGTAATGAAAACACTTTCGTTCTCGAATATTAAATTATATGTAAGGTACATAGACAACGTGTTTTTGGTGTGGAGGGGGACAAAAGTATCTCTTATGATATGGATAGAGATGTTAAATAATATCAACTTCCCCATTAGGTTTAAATTTGAGGTTGATAGAGCCACTATCCCATTTCTAGACTTGAACGTATGCAAACATGAAAGTGAAGGGGTAGTTAGTTTTACAACATCTTTGTACACTAAGCCTACAGTTAAAAATGTATTGTTGTCAGCACAACGTTTTCACCCGAAACATCAGAAAAAGAGTGCTCATTAGGGTGACACGTAATAACACACGGGAAGATACTAGGAAACTACAGGAAGACATGATTATGAAAACTAAAACAGAGAGTCTATACTACAAAAGACATCCATATGGCACAGAGTAAACTTTTGAGAGAACAGCAAATATCACTGCTTAATAGAACACATCAGGACAAGGTGGAAACTGAGAAGGCGAACTTTGTCACCACTTTCACACCCTTACATAGTGTGATGGAAAGATCGCTTAGAACCAACTGGGGCATTGTCAAATCAGATAAGACTCTACCGTTCACTCAGATGGAAACACCACAAGTGGTATATAAAAAGGCACCCACCTAAGGGATTTACTAGTGCACAATGATTCGGTCAAATGCTACCAGAAAGGATCTTGGCTAGATGGGAAAAGAAAACTAGGATGCTATAAATGTGAAGAAATACAATTTACACCACAGATTGTCCTGTATGAGCAATCTTGTGATCTATACGTTATCATGTCCTTGTTCCCTGGTTTACATAGGTAAGACCTCAACTACGTTTAGAGAAAGGATGGCAAATCGTGGCTTTGCTATACGTGAAGCAATAGACAAAAGAACCTGACCAACCGGTTGCCCGCCACTTTCTACAGGCAGGGCACATTGCTGCAAGTTTGAGAACTATGTTAATAGATCATGTGCCCCCCTTAAAGAGAGACCGGCACAAAGGATTATTGCAGAGTGAATCACAATCTACCGATTGGACACGGTGACCCCAAGGGGTTTAAATACATAGCTAGATTGTAGTGTCTTTCTGTGAGAACTGATGTCCCCTGACCAGTCAGATATTGATCCCTGAATATCGACTAGAATTTTTGATATCTTTTCACTGTGACTGATTCCTTTGTTCTTTAAGTAGAATCTTTGTTTCCTTGGATTACGGATGCTTCTATGATTGGACAGTCTAGGTTGTGTTTTTTGTGACCAATGATACAAGATATGTTTAGTGTCTGATTGGACTATAGAGTGTCATATTCTGTGACTGATATCCTCCTACACAATCTTAAACATCACAAATTTAATGGACAATAAAATCGCCACAAAGTTTCTATCATACTGTTTTGAGACATGCTGCTTTTGCTTTACATTGCTGTAATATATATATATATATTGTATTATATTTAGTTTATGACCAATGTAGTGTACAACATATAATGGAGTTGTGTAGAATATTAGGCTATATATTTTAAATGTTTTTATCTTGGCTTTGATCATTATGGCTTATTAGAGGCTCTGCGAATGATTCTGTTTATAATTATGACAGAGTTGATAGGTAATACGCATTGATTGGCTGTTCTAATTAGCCATGCAACTTTCTAGGATATGGGGGAGGTTCTACCCTGCAGCAGCTCTCCTCCTATTGGTTCCTTTGATCGTAAGTAACTAACATCGGATATTTAACACAGGGCTATGTTTCTAGATGTGCTATTATTGCATATTGGTTATAGAAATAGCATAACAGTTGAAATAGAGGTGGGGGGTAGGTATTGAGCTATAACGCTCTTTCTTTGCACTTTGATGTCCCAGTGAACAAGGTACCTGGTTAGTACCGAAACTTTTGGGGGAAATGCTGCTTTAAGCTGTTTTAAACTGTTTGAATAAAAGTGACGTTTTATATCTTAATAAAACCGGAAAGTGCAGTGACTATTCTTGAGTGAATGGAATTATAAATTGCTGTATCTATTTACACAGCACCCTGGTAGCTGCTAATCTGATTTGGCGAGTGCATTTGCTAAAGAATTTATATATATATATATATTTACACAAGTATGTGCAAAGATACAGTATATGTACAAATTCTAGCATTAATAGTCATTTATAAACAAAAACATGAGCTAAAAGCATATCATGACTTCTAGAAATACAAATACATATTAATTTATGTGAAAGTATCATATAACAGATTTTTTTTTGTATAACAATAAATATAAAAATAACTTTCTATGAGATATTGTTTGTTGAGGTATAAATCTACCTTTTTTTTGGACATTAACAGATGAGAAATAAAAGATTAGCTTTAGGGAAATGTGCTTGTTCATGGACAGTAATGAAATGGTTTAAATAAAGTTGGGAAAAAACAGAATAACCACGACATCGATGACTGTTAGTTAACAACAGTCCGATGCTCATCGCGCTGTACTTGACGCGCGTGTTTTTGACTTTTTTTTATATAGATAAGGGTATCATATGTGGATCCGCGTCAGCGATGTCTGGCGTTCGTATGGACGCCAGCGAATGCACGGAGATTGACGCTTTGATAAATATACCCCTATGTGTCTAAAAAACACAATCAGCCTTGCCTGATAGAACTGTCTTATGTGTGACAGGCTGTACATGCAATAAATGAAATATACTTTATGAAAATAATTCTGTGCACATGAATGAATAAAAGATATGAGCAAATATCAACTGAAAGGTCAGGTTTTTAAATAGTTTATTGCTAGAAATGATTATGGACATAATGGAACTGCAGGTTAATAAATTATTAACTTAAAATATGTTCAAATCCTTTCTCTTGATCTTGCTAGAACAAAAAACTTTGTATATGAACACTATATAGAGTGAACATAGGGTGAGAGATCTGTTAATCAAGCATCTTCATGAGGTACATTTTTGCGCAGTTGTCCTACTGTATAACTAAAGTATTGGGTTTTATGTCGTTACAAACAGGCCTTCCTTTTTTTATTAAATGTATGACCAATATATTTTTAATATATTTTGTTTTACTGCTGTTGATTATTCCAACACATTTCTACATTGAACATTTTATGGAGATTTTGTATACTTGCTACTTCAGATTTTTGTTCTCAAAATAATATACATTTTGAAGGACACTCTATTCAAGTAACAAACTTGATAGGAGGGAAGATAGCTGGAAAGAAAAACAACGCACCTTCACCCTTTCACTGAAACAACACTGTGACACTTATTTGATGTAGCTTATAAAACATTTGTCTCAAGTAACATTACAGACAGTGGCTTGGCAGTTGCCATCATCAGGGGCAGAGCTACCATTGGTGCAGCAGGTGCAGTGGCTGCGGGGGGCATAGCAGCCAGCCTGTACATAGGTATGTCTGCCTATATTGTCATTATCTGTGTATAGATATTTCTCATCATTATACAGCACAGCATACTTATCATATAGATACTTCAGTATACAGTGCAGCGTGTTCACTATTAGTGTATAGATATCCCTTCATTATACAGCATGGCATATTCATCAGAGTGTAAATACTAAATATCATATTTATACTGAGCAGTGTACTGATCAAGGTAAAGTGTACACAAACTCACATCATTAAACATCACATTGTGCTCGTTGCCAGTGAATAAATGTTCAGTATCATTATAAAGCGCAGCATGCTCATTATCAATAAATAAATAAATATATATATGTAATGTAAATTGATACACAAGTAAACATTTAAAGGGACATTCTAGCCAAAAACTTTCTTTCATGCTTTAGAAAGAGCATGCTATTTTAAACAGTTTTCTAATTTACTTCTGTTATCTCATTTGCTTAATTCTCGTGATATACTTTGTTGAAAAGCATATGTAGATATGCTCAGGATCTGCTGATTGGTGGCTGCACATAGATGCCTCTTGTTATTGGCTCACCCATATGCATTGCTATTTCTTCAACAAGGGATATCTAAAGAATGAAGCAAATTAGATAATAGAAGGAAATTGGAATGTTGTTTAAAATTGTATTCTCTACCTGAATAATGAAAGAAATATTTTGGGTTTCATGGCCCTTTAAGCAGTGGCATCTACTTATTTCGATCTTACCCTGTAATTTTGTGATACATATCGCTCCATTTTTCTCTTCACACAAGTGTTCTATCTTAAATGTTGTAGGTCAGGAAAGAAACAGCTGAGTTGCATTGGCAGCATCCAAGACAAAATCACCATATGTGCCACTGATGAGTCCTATCAATTGACTCGGGACCGCATGTCCCAGGTAGAGAAGGAAACATGGAGCAGGACAGCCATTGAGATCAAACCTGGAGCCTCGCACCGAAGTGAGAATAAATGTTTACAATTTCTATCTATCTATTCATCCATATACTGTATATGTGTGTGTGTGAATACCTTTTATACTGTATATGTGTGTGTGTGAATACCTTATATACTGTATATATGTGTGTGTGAATACCTTTTTTTTTTTTTTTTTTTTAAACAAATTTTTATTGAGGTATACAGACAAGAGGATACAACAAATAAACATCTCTTAATTATGCAATGTACACAGGATTAATTGCTAGTCGATCCAAGGTAACAAACAGTACAAGTGACAAGGCATAAAAAATAAGATCAATGTAACAGATTGAGTCCAATGAATGTAGCAGAAGGAGCGGCTTAATGTTATGTGGCAGTTCTTATTTTCGCCGCTCCATTAACAGTTATGATTCATGTTATATCCTCAAGTTAGAAAAAGTAGAAATGTTAACTTTTCAAGATAAAAATATAAACATTTTGCATAATACCCGTGAGTAGCTACTTTTTTTTTTTTTTTTTTTGTTCCAGAAGTGTCTGGAATAAAAGTACAGTTAAGGGGAAATGAGTAGTAAATAGGGAGAAAGGAAAGAAAGAGGGAAAAGGAAAAAAAAAAAAAAATTTTGAAGAGGGGGGTGAGGCAGGGAGGGAAAGGTAGGAAGGAGGGATAGGGAGTCAGTTCTGTCCATAAAGATTGGCGGGGAGCGAGCTAGCAGTGTGTTCCTTAGATCATGCCATTCCAGTATGCTAGCATCAGTTCGTGTTGGTCAAGTTTGTGTACTTTTAGATAATGATACCTTTCAAGTATTAGTAGGTCGTCTACCTGACTTCTCCACTCTTGTTCAGTAGGAAGTATCTGAGATTTCCAGTGCCTTGGAATTAGTTTTTTATCTGCTGTCAGCATTAACAGCAGTAGTACCTGTTTACCCTGGCCCTCTGGGCGGGGTAGAGAGCAGAACAATTGTGTCTTGGGGGTAGGTGGGATTAATATGCCTAGAATTTCAGATATTGTTTTAAATACCATCGTCCAGTAACTCGATAGGAGTGGGCATCCCCACCAAATATGGAGAAGGGAGCCCTCTTCCCCGCACCCCCTCCAGCATGTGTTTATCAGACTGGGAAACATTTTGCTTAGACTTTTTGGTGTTAGGTACCAGCGACTTATGAGCTTTAATTGAATTTCTTGTATTTTGGCCGAGACTGAGGAGGAATTGTTTAACCGAAATGCTTTAAGCCATGTCTCGTCATCTATATCCAAGCCCAGCTCTCTCTGCCATGCAATTGTGTATGAGGGAAGTGTGGTTCCCGAGCTTTTGACCGTTATTTTATATAGTTTGGAGATCAGATGTTCAGGGCATTCTGTTTGTATGCACAGGTTTTCGAAGTAAGTTGGTTCCCGGCCGAGGTCCTGTCTATGTTTGTGATGAGAAATATAGTGTTTCAATTGATTATAATGAAGCCATGAGGAGAAAATCTCCCCATGGGATTCCGCTAAAGTTGCTTGTGTTTTCAGCTTGCCTCCGTCTGAGACAAACCGAATAGAGCCTGTCCTAAGAGGGTATGGGAGGAGAATTTTATGCCTGAGTCTATGGTAAGGTATGTCTGTGTTCTCTAAGAGTGGAGAAAGTGGTGCAGTTCTAGAGGAGATGTGAGTGCTGGTGGCCAATAGTTTGTCCCATTCAGATAAAATGTTTGCAGTAATGAGGTAATGTTGTGTGTTTTTGGGCCTCTGTTGTGGAAGTGTCCATGCCAGCGTCGCTAGGTTGTTTAGCTTAAGGATGTCCCTGTCTATACGTATCCACATCTTATTGTCAGAGTTATGAGCCCATTCTACGATGTGTCTAAGCGCTATTGCATGTTTGTAAGCCAAGAGGTTCGGGACTCCCAGTCCACCGTAGTCTCTTGGTAGGTATTGTGTTTTTTTTTGGAACTCTAGGTCTGGTGCCTGCCCATATATATTGATCCAAAACCCTTTGAAGTTGAGAGATATAATTATCATTGAGTGGGATAGGGAAGGCTTGCATTAAGTATAGGATTTGAGGGAGGACATTCATTTTTACTACTCCTATCCTACCTAACCAGGAGAGGGGTTTGTTCCTCCAAGAGGACAGATCTCTGGCAATGTCGGTCTTTAGAGGGTTGTAGTTATGTTTGACTAGGTCATGAGTTGATGAAGTTAGTTGTATCCCTAAGTATTTTAATTTGTGTTGGGCCAGAGGAATTCCATAGGTGTCTCTAATGTTGTGTATTATGTGGGGGGGAGTATTGATATTTAGAAGTTCGGATTTTGAGATGTTCAGTTTAAAATTCGATACTCTGCCATAATCGGCTAGGACTGACAACAGTTCCGGAACAGAGCTGCCTGCATCAGTCAAAGTGAAAAGGATGTCATCGGCGTAAAGTGCCCCGCTTGTGTTCTGATTGGCCTATTTTAAGTCCCTTAATGTGGTTGTTATTTCTAATCTTTTGGGCCAGTATTTCGATAGAAATGGCGAAAAGTAAGGGGGAGAGGGGGCAGCCCTGTCTAGTGCCATTGTTAATGAAAAAGGGCTCTGACAAGGTGTTATTTACCCTAATCCTTGCGTTAGGGTTGGAGTATAATGCGAAAGTCATATTAAGAAAAGGTTCTGGGAGTCCCATCTCGACCATGGCCCTGCGCAAAAAAGGCCACCGGACACGGTTGAAGGCCTTCTCCGCGTCAGATGAAAGGAGAACCAGGGGGGTGTTAGTTGCTTTAGCATAATTTATTAAGTGGATGATTTTTATAACATTGTCTCGGGCTTCTCGCCCTGGGATAAAACCTACTTGGTCACAGGACACCAGGCCGGGAAGGTATTTGTTTAATCTATTCGCTAGGATCTTAGCCAGTATTTTCATATCTGCGTTTATTAAGGAGATGGGTCTAAAATTTGCAGGAGACGTGGGAGGTTTGCCAGGTTTCGGGATCACAGTGACGTGGGCCTCAAGGAGGTTTCTAGATAGGGAGGGGTCGTTTCTTAGGCTATTAAACAGAGCTAGGAGGTGAGGGGCCAGTAGGCCCCAAAACTTCTTGTAGTATCCAATCGTAAAGCCATCTGGCCCTGGGCTCTTACCCGATGGAGAGTCTTTGATAGCTAGACATATTTCCTCTATTGTGATAGGTCGTGCTAAACAGTCCTTCCCTTCTGCGTCTATTGATGGCAAGTCCAGTCCTAGGAAGTAAGTGTCCAGGTGATCCCTATCAGTTGTGGGAAGATTGTCGTCTATAGCAGTGTCGTCTGGAATTGGGATGTTATATAGTGAGTTGTAATACTGTCTGAATGCGGAGGCAATCTGTTTGTTATTTTTGATTGGGTGGCCCTCTGGGGATTGCAGTGTGTGGATATAGGAGGCAAGTTGCCTCCTTCGGAGGCATCTTGCAAAATTTTCCCCGGTTTGTCCCCGCCCTCGTAGTAGTACTGCCTTAAATGTAGTGCATTACGCTGATGAATAGATGTCAGGTGAGCTTTGAGGTCTAATCTAGCTTTGAGGAGGTCTTCTCTGAGAGTGTTATTAGATAAATTTTGTTTGTGAGCCTTTTCAAGCGTGTTAATTTTATCTAAGAGTTGTGTGTGTTTCTCTCTAGCATGTCTTTGAATCTTAGCTCTTCGCCTGATGAATACACCCCTCATGACAGTTTTGTGTGCTTCCCATTCACATTGCAGGGATGCAGTGGAGTTGCTATTAAAGGAAAAATATTCAATAATATCTTTCTCAAGTTCTGTGATCGCTATGGGGTCATCCAGAAGGGATTCATCTAGTCTCCATATTTTAGTAGTGATAGGTAGGCCAGGCCATAAGATGGAGCAAGAAACAGAAGCGTGGTCTGTCCAGGTTATGTGGCCGATCTCGCATTGGTTAGTCAGAGCAAGTCCATTTGCATCAGTTAGTATATGGTCAATCCTAGTATAGCAGTCGTGCGGGGATGAGTAAAAAGTTTAGTCTTTAGTCAGAGGATGTAGAGTCCTCCATATGTCATGAAGAGCAAGTTTAGAGAAAGTGAGTTTAGTTGTTCGTAAGACAGACTTGGGGACGGACGAGACTCCATTGGAGGAGTCTAGTTCGGGGTCAAATGCTAGATTAAAATCTCCTGCCAAAAACAGTGTGCCTTTAACCTGGTCTAATACCAGGTTTGATATTTTTTTAAAGAAGGGAGTATGAGTCTGGTTCGGTGCGTAAATGTTCAATAATGATAGTTGTTGTCCATAAAGCTGTCCTGTCAGCATGATATATCGGCCCTCTGGGTCTTTGTCAATTTGAGATATCTGGAGCGGGAGGGATTTGTGGATCAGGATACCCACCCCTCCCTTTTTTTGGGGGCCTGAGGCGAAGAAAGTCATGGAGTGTTCCATCTGGGTTCCCTACCCCTTTGGAAATGTGTCTCTTGAACCATGATGATTTGGCTCCCTAATCTTTATATGCAATTGACCTTTTCCCTGGGCTATTAAGTCCTTTCACATTTATTGTTTTCAGTCTTAGAGAGTGGTCTTGGAACCTGCTAGTCTTACCCGCCATTTTTGTGTGAGCAAGGAGGGAGGGTAGAGGGGAGGAAGGGGAAGAGAGGAAAAGAAAAAAAAAAAAAAAAAAAGGGGAAAAAGTGGGCTAAAGTAGAGAGAGAAGGCGACCTTGATAAAGAAAAGTGGAGAGAGGAGTGTAGGTGTTTAGTAAAGTTAAGGGTGAGAGGATCGCGCAACAAAGGTGCACCAAGAGAAGAGGCGTGGAAATGCTATATAAAATAGCAGAGAGAGGTATCAGTAGAGAGTAGTACAAAGGGGAAGTATCTCCCTAACCGGCAAAGTAAAAAGATACATTTATATTGGTCTTTAAGTCTAATAGGCACGCAAATTGGGTCTTGAAGGGAGAAGGAGGGGGGGTTAGGGTCAACATATATTAAGAATGAGTGTATGGGGGGAAGGGTCTTAGAAGAGACAATAGGCTTCTTTGAGATCTATTGCATTCCTGTGCCCACAACGGCATTGTCTATGTTAAAATCGTGTGGAATCTGAGTGTGGGCATGTTAGTTACAAGCAGAGGTGGTTAGTGGATATGTGTCTCAGTTGCATTGTGGGGTGGGGTTGTTTGTGTTTAACTCTAGAGGTAGAGTAAAGAGCGTGGAATGGTGTAATAAGGGTTAAGGTGTTATGCAAGATAGTATTACACATTGGTTGCTGAAGGGTACAAAACATTAGTATAGTCTACTAAAGTTAGATGCATTACCAATCCTCTAGGATACACAGAAAGAAACTTACAAAACTGTATTTATCAGGATGAAGTCCAACTTTGTGTACCTAAAGAGAAAACAACCTAAAACCACAAACAGATTCAAAAAACGAAAACAGTAGTACATTTACAATTATAAAATTCAAATGAGAACAAACAAACAATTTCAACTGTTCAGATTGGAAGCAAAGAGCGTTTTTTTTTTTTGTTTTTTTTTTAAAAAGGATACTGTCTCGCTGAAGAAATGCTCTTTTCCTTGAAGGAGTTATCACCCAATCTGTGGGTAATCCACAAAAAACCCATCCTGTAAGGACAGATCTAGCGGTCTGGTTCCATCTCTGTCTAGATAGTGGCATCACATCACTGTGTATAGATGTAAACATGTGCAGAAGGGAAGAAGGGTGGAGAGTCTCAACGGTGGGGATCCAATCTTGCTGTAGATGGCCCCGCAGTGATTCGGGTTGTCGGGGTGATATGAGCAGAGTCGGGAGGTGCTGTCGTCGTTTGAGGAATGGAGAGTTCCTTGTAGAAGGCTTCAGAGTCATCTCCAGGCCTGTAAGTCATCGTTTTGTTGTTGTTTGAGACGATAAGGGACACCGGGAACCCCCATCTATATTGAAGTTTGTGGTTCCTAAGGGTAGATGTAATGTGGGCAAGTTCACGCCGTTTCTGGAGGGTTGCTTGTGATAGATCAGAGAACAGTGAGATTTCTTCCCCGGCATGAAAAATGGGGTGATTGACTCTAGCACATCATAGAAGCTCCTCTTTATCCTTGTATCTAGTGAACTTAACTATTATGTCCCTGGGTGGGGCTTTAGGAGGGGGTTTAGGCCTTATGGCCCTGTGGGCCCTTTCAATAGGGATGTCATCAGCAGATGGGTCCTTTCTTATAATTTTGAATAGGGCTTGCAAATAACCCTCTATGGCTGGAGGAAAAACTGTCTCTGAAACTCCCCTTATCCGCAAGTTGTTGCGGCGAGCCCTGTTTTCTAGATCTTCTAGTTTGTCAGCAAGAGTATCAATCTTGCGGTCCTGCTCCAGCGTATGAGTTGAAGTTTTCTGAAAGTTGCATTCCATGACCTCTTGTTTTTCTTCTAAAGTTTTCACCCTTTGGTCAAGTGCCCCAATGTCCTTTCTCAAGTCCCCAAATAAACTTCGCATCTCTTGCATAACTTCCTTAATGTCTTCTTCAGAAGAGAGATGCATGATATCGTTTTTAGTAAGATATGTGGCGTTTGGGATATCTGCGGGGTGAGTGGGTTGCGCCATAGGTAGTGAGGAGGTTAAAATATCTTCTGGGCAAGCGGGTGTAATAGGCTGCACAGGTTTAAGATAGTGACTGAGGGTTTTGGCAGAATTCAGTTTGTCTGGTTTGGTCTGTCTTTTGCAAGGCATTACATTAGTGTCCAGTAAAGTCTGTGAATTTAGTGGATTTAAGGAGTGTTCACTTTGTTTAAACCGGGCTGTCCCCTTTTTTGTTAACGTTGAAGAATAAAGCTTGTGCAGCAGGTTGTTGTGCCTTAGGTCCTCTGTCCAGAGAGAGAAAGTAAAGCTAAATATGAAGCTAAATGTGAAGCTGACTACTTCACTTCGTTATCGAAATTGTGTGCTGAAAATTCCAATTCTTAAGGTGCAATTTAGGCCGCAACTGTGTGTGATTTGAGCTGTACACACCTGACTAACCTCCGCCTCACCATTAACTTAATGACCCCTTACGGCTAGTAAGTGCCGGGATAACAGCCCACAATACATTCGGGAGAGTACTCACTGCTTTTTCTGTTCTCTCAGACTCCGCTTCACTGAGTCATATGAGGAGCAAGAACGCTCCGACGTGATTGCTGTCGGCCTCGTGGCTTCGGCGCGGCGGTCCAGTGGGCCTCAGTGTGTCCGTTAGTTGGCCTGAAGATTGCACTTTTCAATCTGCAGCAGGTCACTGTGTTTTGTGTTTCAGGCGCTGTGATTCAATACAACAGTGATTTAGCGGGTGCTAGGATGGTCCGGGAATGAGGCCCCTGGTATGAGGAGAGCGTGCTGGTGAGTCTCCGTTCTGAAAGATGTTAGGTGCCGCTCTTAATTAGATCCTATTTGTACTGGATGGTAGCGGAGAGTGATTCTAGTTGACCCTATAGGTTTAGGGAAGAGGTTAGGGAAGGTTGCGTGTCATTAGAGTGCTTTTAGCCGGAGTAGGAGATGAGAGCTCTTTCAGAAAGCAGCCATCATCCTGCGTGGCTAAGCTCCGCCCCCCATGTGAATACCTTTTATACTGTATATGTGTGTGTGTGAATACCTTATATACTGTATATGTGTGTGTGTGAATACCTTATATACTGTATATGTGTGTGTGTGAATACCTTATATACTGTATATGTGTGTGTGTGAATACCTTATATACTGTATATGTGTGAGTGTGAATACCTTTTAAAATTCATAGAGTGCCTGCCTTTCTGTTTGGATATATATCTCTATCTATCTATCTATCTATCTATCTATCTATCTACACACACATATATATATATGTGTGTGTGTGTGTGTGTGTGTTATATAGCAATAGAAGCGTTTTGAACTTGGGCTTTTCAAACAAAACTGAGTATAGTTGTAAAAAAGTGGATTATTTTAATGTGAATACAACATTTGTGTTCAACCTGAATCTGTTTGATTTATTTGTAAAAAGCTGTCACATTTGATAATACTGTCGGCCAGATTACGAGTTTTGCGTTAGGAGTGGCTCAGTAATAACTTGCAGGTTATTTCCACCGCTCACCTTTAAAAGCGCTGCTATTACAGGTTTGCAAAAACCCGGCGATATGGCTGCATTGAGCTCCATACCGCACACAAATACCAGCGCTGCTTTGAGCTGGTTTGACGTGCTTGTGCACGATTTCCCTATAGACATCAATGGGGAGAGCCGGCTTAAAAAAAGCCTAACACCTGCAATAATGGAGCGTAAAGCTCTGTAACGCAGCCCCATTGATGTCTATGGGGAAAGAAAATGTATGTTTACACCTAACACCCTAACATAAATCCGAGTCTAAACACCCCTAATCTGCCGCCCCCGACATCGCTGACACCTACATTACACTTATTAACCCCTAATCTGCTGTCCCCAAGCAGATTAGGTTTTATTTTACAGGTAAGTATTTATTTAGTTTTAAATAGGAATAATTTAGGTATTAATTGTAATTTTTATTTTGAATTATTTTAATTAGGTTAAAGTTAGTGGGTGTTAGGGTTAGGGTTGCGTTAGGGTTAGATTTAGGGTTAGGTTTAGGGGTTAATAACTTTAGTATAGTATAGTGGCGGCGACATTGGGGACAGCTGATTAGGGGTTAATAATATTTAAATAGTGTTTGCGATGCGGGAGTGTGCGGCGGTTTAGGGGTTAATATGTTTATTATAGTGGCAGCGATGTTCAGAGCGGCAGATTAGGGGTTAATAATTTTATTTTAGTGTTTGCAATGCGGGGGGCCTCGGTTTAGGGGTTAATAGGTAGTTTATGGGTGTTAGTGTACTTTGTAACACTTTAGGTATGGGTTTTACAGAGCTGTAGCATAAAACTCATAACTACTGACTTTCAGGTGGCGGTACAGATCTTGTAGTTATGGGCTGTACCGCTCACTTTTTGGCAGGACAGACAAAACTCGTAATACCGGCGCTATGGAAGTCCCATTGAAAAAGGACTTTTTGAAAGGTGCGGTAGTTACGTTGCGTTACGGCCAAAAAGGTGTGTGGTACAGATATACCTACAACACCTGTAATACCAGCGGTAGTAAAAAGGCAGCGTTATGAGCCATAACGCAAAACTCGTAATCTAGCCGTGTGTTATTAAACTGACAAGAAGCAAGAGAGAATACTAACACACTTGTATTCTGGCTGCAAATCTGTGCCATCTACTTGCTGGCGAGCACTATTGTAAGCAATAGAGGAAATGGAGCCAGACAATAGGACATAAAAAAAGTACTTGCATATGCATGAAATGCTGCATCATTTTATTCTTGGTCCAATTAAAGATTTTGGGGAAGATTAAAAGTGGCTAACTTGTGCGAATATTACAAGCTAAAAGTAAACACAACCACACAAGCGCAAACTTAGGCCTAGATTTAGAGTTCGGCGGTAGCCGTCAAAACCAGCGTTAGAGGCTCCTAACGCTGGTTTTGGCCGCCCGCTGGTATTTGGAGTCAGTGATTAAAGGGTCTAACGCTCACTTTTCAGCCGCGACTTTTCCATACCGCAGATCCCCCTACGCCATTTGCGTAGCCTATCTTTTCAATGGGATCTTCCTAACGCCGGTATTTAGAGTCGTTTCTGCAGTGAGCGTTAGAGCTCTAACGACAAGATTCCAGCCGCCTGAAAATAGCAGGAGTTAAGAGCTTTCTGGCTAACGCCGGTTTATAAAGCTCTTAACTACTGTACCCTAAAGTACACTAACACCCATAAACTACCTATGTACCCCTAAACCGAGGTCCCCCCACATCGCCGCCACTCGATTAAAATTTTTAACCCCTAATCTGCCGACCGCCACCTACGTTATACTTATGTACCCCTAATCTGCTGCCCCTAACACCGCCGACCCCTGTATTATATCTATTAACCCCTAACTTGCCCCCCACAACGTCGCCGCAAGCTACTTAAAATAATTAACCCCTAATCTTCCGACCGCAAATCGCCGCCACCTACGTTATCCCTATGTACCCCTAATCTGCTACCCCTAACATCGCCGACCCCTATGTTATATTTATTAACCCCTAATCTGCCCCCCTCAACGTCGCCGACACCTACCTACACTTATTAACCCCTAATCTGCCGAGCTGACCTGAGCGCTACTATAATAAAGTTATTAACCCCTAATCCGCCTCACTAACCCTATCATAAATAGTATTAACCCCTAATCTGCCCTCCCTAACATCGCCGACACCTACCTTCAATTATTAACCCCTAATCTGCCGACCGGAGCTCACCGCTATTCTAATAAATGTATTAACCCCTAAAGCTAAGTCTAACCCTAACACTAACACCCCCCTAAGTTAAATATAATTTTTATCTAACGAAATAAATTAACTCTTATTAAATAAATAATTCCTATTTAAAGCTAAATACTTACCTGTAAAATACATCCTAATATAGCTACAATATAAATTATAATTATATTATAGCTATTTTAGGATTAATATTTATTTTACAGGCAACTTTGTAATTATTTTAACCAGGTACAATAGCTATTAAATAGTTAAGAACTATTTAATAGTTACCTAGTTAAAATAATAACAAATTTACCTGTAAAATAAATCCTAACCTAAGATATAATTAAACCTAACACTACCCTATCAATAAAATAATTAAATAAACTACCTACAATTACCTACAATTAACCTAACACTACACTATCAATAAATTAATTAAACACAATTGCTACGAATAAATACAATTAAATAAACTATCTAAAGTACAAAAAATAAAAAAGAACTAAGTTACAGAAAATAATAAAATATTTACAAACATAAGAAAAATATTACAACAATTTTAAACTAATTACACCTACTCTAAGCCCCCTAATAAAATAACAAAGCCCCCCAAAATAAAAAATTCCCTACCCTATTCTAAAATACAAATATTACAAGCTCTTTTACCTTACCAGCCCTGAACAGGGCCCTTTGCGGGGCATGCCCCAAGAATTTCAGCTCTTTTGCCTGTAAAAAAAAACATACAATACCCCCCCCCCCCAACATTACAACCCACCACCCACATACCCCTAATCTAACCCAAACCCCCCTTAAATAAACCTAACACTACCCCCCTGATGATCTTCCTACCTTGTCTTCACCATGCCAGGTTCACCGATCCGTCCTGGCTCCAAGATCTTCATCCAACCCAAGCGGGGGCTAGACATCCACTGAAGAAGTCCAGAAGAGGGTCCAAAGTCTTCCTCCTATCCGGCAAGAAGAGGACATCCGGACCGGCAAACATCTTCTCCAAGCGGCATCTTCTATCTTCTTCCATCCGATGACGACCGGCTCCATCTTGAAGACCTCCAGCGCGGATCCATCCTCTTCTTCCGACGACTAGACGACGAATGACGGTTCCTTTAAGGGACGTCATCCAAGATGGCGTCCCTCGAATTCCGATTGGCTGATAGGATTCTATCAGCCAATCGGAATTAAGGTCGGAATTTTCTGATTGGCTGATGGAATCAGCCAATCAGAATATAGTTCAATCCGATTGGCTAATCCAATCAGCCAATCAGATTGAGCTCGCATTCTATTGGCTGTTCCGATCAGCCAATAGAATGCGAGCTCAATCTGATTGGCTGATTGGATCAGCCAATCGGATTGAACTATATTCTGATTGGCTGATTCCATCAGCCAATCAGAAAATTCCGACCTTAATTCCGATTGGCTGATAGAATCCTATCAGCCAATCGGAATTCGAGGGACGCCATCTTGGATGACGTCCCTTAAAGGAACCGTCATTCGTCGTCTAGTCGTCGGAAGAAGAGGATGGATCCGCGCTGGAGGTCTTCAAGATGGAGCCGGTCGTCATCGGATGGAAGAAGATAGAAGATGCCGCTTGGAGAAGATGTTTGCCGGTCCGGATGTCCTCTTCTTGCCGGATAGGAGGAAGACTTTGGACCCTCTTCTGGACTTCTTCAGTGGATGTCTAGCCCCCGCTTGGGTTGGATGAAGATCTTGGAGCCAGGACGGATCGGTGAACCTGGCATGGTGAAGACAAGGTAGGAAGATCATCAGGGGGGTAGTGTTAGGTTTATTTAAGGGGGGTTTGGGTTAGATTAGGGGTATGTGGGTGGTGGGTTGTAATGTTGGGGGGGGGGTATTGTATGTTTTTTTTTACAGGCAAAAGAGCTGAAATTCTTGGGGCATGCCCCGCAAAGGGCCCTGTTCAGGGCTGGTAAGGTAAAAGAGCTTGTAATATTTGTATTTTAGAATAGGGTAGGGAATTTTTTATTTTGGGGGGCTTTGTTATTTTATTCGGGGGCTTAGAGTAGGTGTAATTAGTTTAAAATTGTTGTAATATTTTTCTTATGTTTGTAAATATTTTATTATTTTCTGTAACTTAGTTCTTTTTTATTTTTTGTACTTTAGATAGTTTATTTAATTGTATTTATTTGTAGCAATTGTGTTTAATTAATTTATTGATAGTGTAGTGTTAGGTTAATTGTAGGTAATTGTAGGTAGTTTATTTAATTATTTTATTGATAGGGTAGTGTTAGGTTTAATTATATCTTAGGTTAGGATTTATTTTACAGGTAAATTTGTTATTATTTTAACTAGGTAACTATTAAATAGTTCTTAACTATTTAATAGCTATTGTACCTGGTTAAAATAATTACAAAGTTGCCTGTAAAATAAATATTAATCCTAAAATAGCTATAATATAATTATAATTTATATTGTAGCTATATTAGGGTTTATTTTACAGGTAAGTATTTAGCTTTAAATAGGAATTATTTATTTAATAAGAGTTAATTTATTTCGTTAGATAAAAATTATATTTAACTTAGGGGGGTGTTAGTGTTAGGGTTAGACTTAGCTTTAGGGGTTAATACATTTATTAGAATAGCGGTGAGCTCCGGTCGGCAGATTAGGGGTTAATAATTGAAGGTAGGTGTCGGCGATGTTAGGGAGGGCAGATTAGGGGTTAATACTATTTATGATAGGGTTAGTGAGGCGGATTAGGGGTTAATAACTTTATTATAGTAGCGCTCAGGTCCGCTCGGCAGATTAGGGGTTAATAAGTGTAGGCAGGTGTCGGCGACGTTGTGGGGGGCAGATTAGGGGTTAATAAATATAACATAGGGGTCGGCGATGTTAGGGCAGCAGATTAGGGGTACATAGGGATAACGTAGGTGGCGGCGGTTTACGGAGCGGCAGATTAGGGGTTAAAAGTGTAATGCAGGGGTCAGCGATAGCGGGGGCGGCAGATTAGGGGTTAATAAGTGTAAGGTTAGGGGTGTTTAGACTCGGGGTACATGTTAGGGTGTTAGGTGCAAACGTAGGAAGTGTTTCCCCATAGGAAACAATGGGGCTGCGTTAAGAGCTGAACGCTGCTTTTTTGCAGGTGTTAGGTTTTTTTTCACCTCAAACTGCCCCATTGTTTCCTATGGGAGAATCGTGCACGAGCACGTTTTTGATGCCGGCCGCGTCCGTAAGCAACTCTGGTATCGAGAGTTGCATTTGCGGTAAATATGCTCTACGCTCCTTTTTTGGAGCCTAACGCAGCATTTGTTTGAACTCTCGATACCAGAGTTAAATTTATGGTGCGGCCAGAAAAAAACCCGCGGAGCGTTAACAGCCCTTTTACCGCCGAACTCCAAATCTAGGCCTAAATTTCTCCTGGTTTGTGCTTCTCGTTTTTCTGGTTAGCGCAACTGAAGACCTTGCATAAAGGGTGTGTATATACTGTATGTATATGTATATATATATATATATATATATATATATATGTATATATATATATATATATATATGTATATATATATATATGTATATATATATATATATATATATATATATATATATACATATATATATTATTTTTTTAATCATCATGTATATATATATATATATATATATAAAAATAAATAGAACATGTTTTGCTATATGAAGAACATTGAATGTAAAATATTTATAACTGCCTTCAGATTAGCGCAGTTGATCTAATACGTGTCGGGTAAGGGCGCGAGCGATAATTGTTAGGACATTCTTTCTGCTCTGTTTAGGTTTCACGTTAAAATAACAGCAGAGGGTATTATATTTATATACTTCTATTCTTATTTGGAATTTAGAAGACTAAAAACACCTTGACCATCATTTAATATGTTCACAACACTTGGCCTCATTATGGAACAAAATGTCCATCAGCTCTGGATCTCATGTCCCCTCTAAAAATTGGCAGAAGTGTTGATGCAAATGACACATGTAAGTCTGTTTGTTGTTAAAGGTCATAAAACAACCTCATTTTGTTCTTTAAGGATTGACTGTTGCCACTAAAGTACACCTGTTTTCTGATAACATTTTAGCTATGTCTCGAGTCTATTAATACCTTAAAATAAAATTAAAGGGTTCTTAAAGTATTTTTGAATTATATGTGTGTATATGTTTAAGTGATTAAGGCTAGCCATAAGATAAGAGAAAAGGGTCACTAGAAGTAAGTATATTGCTAATTTGTACAGAGTCAGTAGGTCCCTTTTACTCAGGGCTCTCTCTTACATTTTTAGAAAATGTGATATCAAAGAGACCGGTCTCATTTATTACTCAGGCTCTGTGTTCTTCTTCCCCATTAGCTATAGTCATAAAGATTAAGTTAAACATACTATCTAAAACAAAGCATAGATGCTCCTCTTACAATATTTGCACAAAATAAAAAAGTGCACATTAGAAGGATTTTATCAGTCCCAAGATGTTTGTACTAGCAAAAAAAGAGAACAAAATTTCCTCTGCCTTTCTAATGGGCAGTAATCAAAATCAGACTTAGACCACCATCATGCTTTCCTTTCTTCAAACAGGGCACATTTAACCGTAATTAGTAGTGAAAAGCAGTAAAGCCAGGATTTTATCTTCAGCTGATAACATAAGAAAAAAAAGTTTTATGAAAGTATAGTCTGACTCTTTAGTAACAGACGGCTAGATTACGAGTTTTGCGGTAAGAGCTGCTCGGTATTAACTTGCAAGTTATTGTCACCGCTCACCTCCCTACAGCGCTGGTATTACAGGTTTGCAAAAACCCGGTGTTAGCGGGCAATATTGCAGCATAAAGCAAAATTGAGCTCCATACCGCACTCCAATACCAGCGCTGCTGTGAGCTGCGGTGAGCTGGATTTACGCGCTCGTGCACGATTTCCCCATAGACATCAATGGGGAGAGCCGGCTGAAAAAAAGCCTAACACCTGCAATAAAGGAGCGTAAAGCTCCATAACGCAGCCCCATTGATTCCTATGGGGAAACTAAATTTATGTTTACACCTAACACCCTAACATAAACCCCAAGTCTAAACACCCCTAATCTGCTGCCCCTGACATCGCCGACACCTACATTATACTTATTACCACTAATCTGCCGCCCCCGACATCGCCGACACCTACCTACACTTATTAACCCCTAATCTGCCGCCCCCAATGTCGCCCGCCACCTACATTATACTTATTAACCCCTAATCTGCCACCCCCAATGTCGCCGCCACCCACCTACACTTATTAACCCCTAATCTGCCACCCCCAACACCGCTGACACCTACATTACACTTATTAACCCCTAATCTGTCGCCCCTGACATCGCCGCCACCTACCTACATTTATTACCCCTAATCTTCGGCCCCCAACGTCGCCGCCACTATACTAAAGTTATTAACCCCTAACCCTAAATCTAACCCTGACACCCACTAACTTTAATGTAATTAAAATAAATCTAAATAAAACCTACTATGAATAACTAAATAACTCCTATTTAAAACTAAATACTTACCTGTAAAATAATCCTTAAACTAGCTACAATATAACTAATAGTTACATTGTATCTATCTTAGGTTTTATTTTTATTTCACAGCTAAGTTTGTATTTATTTTAACTAGGTAGACTAGTTAGTAAATAGTTATTAACTATTTACTAGCTACCTAGCTAAAATAAATACAAATTTACCTGTAAAATAAAACCTAACCTGAGTTACAGTAACACCTAACCTTACACTACAATTAAATAAATTACATTTATTAAATACAATTAACTAAATTACAAAAACAAACAAACACTAAATTACTCAAAAAAGAAATTATCAATTCTTTAAACTAATTACACCTAATCTAATAGCCCTATCAAAATAAAAAAGCCCCCCCAAAATAAAAAAACCCTAGCCTTAACTAAACTGCCAATAGCCCTTAAAAGGGCCTTTTGCGGGGCATTGCCCCAAAGAAATCAGCTCTTTTACCTGTAAAAAAAAATACAAACAACTCCTCAACAGTAAAACCCACCACCCACACAACCAAACCCCCCAAATAAAATCCTAACTAAAAAAACCTTAGCTCCCCATTGCCCTGAAAAGGGCATTTGTATGGGCATTGCCCTTAAAAGGGCATTTAGCTCTTTTTCCGCCCAAACCCTAAGCTAAAAATAAAACCCACCCAATAAACCCTTAATAAAACCTAACACTTACCCCCGAAGATCCACTTACAGTTTTTGAAGACCCGACATCCATCCTCAACGAAGCCGGGAGAAGTCTTCATCCAAGCGGCAAGAAGTCCTCAACGAATACGGGAAAAGTCTTCATCCAAACGGCAAGAAGTGGTCCTCCAGACGGGCAGAAGTCTTCATCCAGACAGCATCTTCTATCTTCATCCATCCTGCGCAAAGCGGACCATCTTCAAGACATCCCGCGCGGAGCATCCTCTTCTTTCCACGGCTCTTTTCAAAAGAAGGTTCCTTTAAGTGACGTCATCCAATATGGCGTCCCTTGAATTCCGATTGGCTGATGTCGGGTGCTAACCCGACATGAAAATATGAATATTTCACATTCCAATGTTCTTTACTTAACAGAATATGTTCTATTTATTCATATATTTCTACAAATATCTGATGGTATTTGGTACAATACGTACTGTTTATATCTATACCTATATATACACATGATTATATATAGGTAAAGATATATACAGATATACTGTATATATACAGTATACAACAGAAGTGAGTACACCCCAGTGTAATATCACTTTAATGTCAAATGATTCAAAATTGTATAACCTGTATGCAGTAACTACATTTTGTCTAAGTTTTACAGTAGAGTATTTGCTCTTATGTAAAATTAAAAACTAACAGTTTAGATTTACTATATTAAAAATACCGGCCCCAAAGCAGGAAATCAATGCAACAAAAGTCAGTGCACCTTTCATTACTGAGATTCAAATCTTTTATTTTTTTCAAAACTTTGCATGTCCACCTTTATTTTTGATGACAGACTCAATCCTCCTTGACATGGAGGAAACCAGGGTCGTACAAATTTCTGGAGAGATGTTCTACCGTTCTTCAGAGATTATTTGTTTCAGCTGCGCTTTGCTGGAGGGGTTGTGTTGTTCTACGATTCTCTTTGAAATACCCAAAAGGTGTTCTACTGGATTCAAGTCAGGTGACATACTTGGCCAGGTCCTAGTTTTCACTTGCTTCTCCTTTAGAAACTCCTTTGTGATTTTGGCAGTGTGCTTTTGATTGTTATCATGCTGGAATATTCGTCCTCTGCCAAACTTCTGGAGACTGGGAGTTAACTTGTCAGCCAGTATTTTGGTATATTGCAGGCATTTATGGTGCCATCTATAAAAGTCATATCCCCAACACCTTTGGCAGTCATGCTGCCCCATATTGTCACACTCCCACCTCCATGATTTACTGTTGGGACTATGCATTCACTGTGATAATCCTGACTAGGTTCACACCAAACATGCTGCACCCCATCTGAGCCGAAAAATTGTATCTTGGTCTTGGCCATCTTACCAAAAAATGTGCTCCCAGTATTCATCAGGCTTTTCATGTTGTTTAGCAAAGTTTAATCTTGCAGTTTTATGCTGAAGAACAATGGTTTTTTCCTTGGATGCTGTCCATAGAAGTTGACATTATGCAATGTCCTTAGCACTGTCTGAGCTGTCACAGAAACTCCAATTTCTATCGATAATCCCTGAGCCAAATCTTGCATGTTGCCTGTTTTTCAGAGCTAGATTGTGCAAGTAGCGCACTGTCCGTGGCGTCATTTTAGGAGGACAGCCACTGTGCCTCTGATTTTTGGCATTGTGTATTGTTCTATAGCTCCTGATTATTGCTGCAACTGCATTTTAACTGATTTTTAGTTGGTCACCAATCTTCCTGTATCTTTTTCCATCTTTGTGAAGTCTCAGAATCAGATTTTTCAATTCCTCTGGCAAATCTTTTCCATGTGGAGACATGATGCAAACTTGCAGATAGACACAGCCCATTGGTTAAAAAATTAGACCGTTCTGGTAACTATGCTTATGCAATTAGGCTAATTGGAAATCATAGGTGTACTCAATTTAGTTTCAGTGATCTAACTTGTGTGTCAGTGATCGCAGGTGTATTCACTTTTGTTGCATTAAGTTTCTACTTTGGGGCCTGTATTTCAATATAATCTTTCTAAAGTATTGTTTTTGATTGTTTATAATAGGACATACACTACTTGTCAACTTTAGAAATAAAACAATTATTGAGAGGTGATACAATTTGGAATAATTTGATATTTAGGTGATATTGCCCAGGGGTGTACTCACTTTTGTTGTATACTGTATATATATATCCTATATAATTAAAGTCCAGGTATGTTTGTCAGATGTAGTCATGTGCAGTAGAGACTGCGCAAGGACAAACATACCTGGCCTTTAGGATCAACTTCAGATCAGATCGGCCATTGCGGGGGCGTGGTTGCGGGCGTGGTCGATGGATCGGTGCGTGGCCGGTGGGAGTGTCGCAATTGGGGGCATGGCCATCGGGAGTGGGCGTGGCCTGAGAGCGACAAAGGAAGGAGGAAGAGGGGGCAAAATAGAGGGGGGAGAGAGAGCTAAAGAGAGGGGGAGAGAGAGTTAAAGAGAGGGGAGAGAATGAAAAAGAGAGGGGAGAGAGAGCAAAAGAGAAGGGAGAGAGAGCAAAAGAGAGGGGGGAGAGAGAAAGAGAGGGGGGAGAGAGAGCTAAAGAGAGGGGGGAAGAATAAGAGAGGGGGGAGAGAGAGTTAAAGAGAGGGGGGAGAAAGTAAAAGAATGGGGAGAGAGAGCAAAAGAGAGGGGAGAGAGCAAATGAGAGGGGGAGAGAGCAAATGAGAGGGGGAGAGAGCAAATGAGAGGGGGAGAGAGAGCCAAGGAGAGGGGCAAGAGAGAGCAAAGGAGAGAGGGGAAAGCAAAAGAGAGGGGGGAGAGAGAGCAAAGGAGAGGGGGGAGAGAGAGCAAATGAGTGGATGGAGAGAGAGCAAAGGAGAGGGGGTAGAGAGAGCAAAAGAGAGGGGGAGGGAGAGCAAAAGATAGGGGGGAGAGAGAGCAAAGGAGAGGGGGAGAGCGAGCAAAGCAGAGGGGGAGAGAGAGCAAAGGAGAGGGGGGAGAGGGAGCAAAGGAGAGGGGGAGAGGGAGCAAAGGAGAGGGGGGAGAGAGAGCAAAAGAGGGGGGAGAGAGAGCAAAAGAGGGGGGGGAAAGAGCAAAATATGTGGTGGAGAGAAAGCAAAAGAGGGAGAGAGAGCAAAAGAGAGGGGGGGAGAGAGCAAAAGAGAGGGGGGAGAGAGAGCAAAAGAAAGGGGGAAAGAGAGCAAAAGAGAGAGGGGAGAGAGAGCAAAGTAGAGGGTGGAGAGAGAGCAAAGGAGAGGGGGGAGAGAGAGCAAAGGAGAGGGGGAGAGAGAGCAAAGGAGAGAGGGGAGAACAAAAGAGAGGGGAGAGAGCAAAAGAGAGGAGTAGAGAGAGCAAAAAAGAGAGGAGAGAGAGAGCAAAAGAGGGGGAGAGAGAACAAAATAGGTGGGAGAGAGAAAGCAAAAGAGGGGAGAGAGAGAGCAAAAGAGAGGGGGGAGATAGCAAAAGAGAGGGGGAGAGAGCAAAAGAGAGGGGGGGAGAGAGAGAGCAAAAGAAAGGGGGAGAGAGAAAGAGAGCAAAAGAGAGGGGGAGAGAGAGCAAAAGAGAGGGGGAGAGAGAGCAAAAGAGAGCACAAAAGAGAGGGGCAAAAGATAGGGGGAGAGAGAGAGCAAAAGAGAGGAGGAGAGAGAGCAAAAGAGAGGGGGAAGAGAAAGAGCAACGGGTGGGACCGCTGTACTACAAAAAATGTCCACGGGCTTTAGGACTAGTATATATATATATATATATATATATATATTTATAAATACATATAACATATTCTGCTATGTGAAGAACAATGGAATGGGAAATATTTACATTAAATACATAGTTGAAACCTTTATTAAAAATGAATAGTGCATAAATATTTTTGTACATGTTTTCATCTGCTTAACGGCAAAGGGCTCTGATGCACTTATATATGTCTGTATATGTGTACACATATATTTATGTGTTTATATGTGTATAAATGTCTGTAAATACATATATATATATATATATATATGTGTATATACATACATACATATACATCTTTAGCAATGTATATGTATGTATCTCATCTTAAAGTATGAGCCGGACAGATAGCTCAGCATGCTAAGGCACTGTGGTTGAGCTCTGTAGCAACCCAAGGGTTCGATCCCCGGCGAGGTCCACTCAGCCTTTCATCCTTCTGAGGTTGATAAAATGAGCAGCGCCTTGAGACCATTATGGGTGCTTTACAAGTACGCAATACATGCATACCCAATACAAAGTCCTTTGCCATCTTTTTTTTTCTTCTAACACCTGAGATCTCATATCTTTGAGCCCTTATAACTTTTGTGGGCAATATTTTTTTAAAATATTTTTTATTAGATGGTGTTATTATGAGTGCAACTGTACTTTGTAATGTATTTTTCTTGTGTTTTGTTCAACCTTTTAGTTTTGCGCTCACGTTCTCTCTCAACTTGTAATCGAGCAGTAAGCCTGATGAGTGCTAACCCTCGCAACATATCCCTTATTGCTTGGGTGCAAGCGATTGTGCTCCACTTGTAATCTTTTCATAAGGGGGCAGAGGGCAAAACAGAATGCAGATAGAAATATAGTATTAAAATAAAATGTTTGTCGTAACTTATTAGGGGGAAATCATGTACATTTTTGTGACATATACAGATTTACAAACAGTATTTCACTAAAGTACTCTGTACCATCACTTTAATTCTACCTACAAAATACAAACTTTATTTATGAGTTAAAAGGTTAGGCTTTAAAATGCACTCCAGGAGAGCTGGAAACACACAGATGTAAAACATGACTACCATTCATGCTAACAAAAACAACTCTGGCCTTTTATGTCTATAATTATTTGCACTACTCACAAGCATTGCGTTAAGACCCCTCAGGGGAAAATTGGGACATAAAACACTTTGGGCCAGATTACAAGTAGAGCAGTATTTTGTGCTTCCGCTAAAGAGGTAATAGAGCTAGAATTAAGATTTTTGCGCTAGACGGGTTGCGCTTGTATTATGAGTTGAAAGTAAACTGTTTTCGCTCTAGCGGTAATGCCAAAATCTGAAGTTAGAATATCGTGTTCACATATTCCCCCATAGAAGTCAATGGAGAAAAAAGTGGAAACAGTTTGGGTGCTCCATTGAAGTCTATGGAAGTTAACATGTATGCGATATCCGTAGTCCTGAAGTTAGCGTACGTCGGCTTTCGCTTGCACGCAAGCAATTTACTGTCAACTTGTAATACACGCACTAACCTACATGCCTTAAAAGTTTACTTCTGGCAGTGTTTGCGCGCTAGCCACTTGTAATGTAGCCCTTAATCTTTTTTTATGTCTCTAGGCAAACACAAAACCCTTTAAGTTAAGTTACAGAAAATAAAACAAATAACAAAAAAATGTTGATCAAGTATAGCATTCTTTTTTTTAAATAAATATGACTTTCATTCATCAATTCTTATGTTTGTGTGTATATATGAAGATATCGCCGTTATAAAGCTATGTATAAACGATCCACTAATTCAACCCAAATTTATTTTTATTTTTTCTGTGTCGATCACGTTTTTTTCGCAACCAATTGACATTCTGGGTGTTAGGCAGCCGTCACTCAACGTCATCCACCCCTTATTTCATCTGCGCATGTGCGATTATATTTTTCTCTGGAATGAATTCCAAGCACGCTCCCGTTTCGCGCATGCGTATTCGTAACAGCTAGGAATTCCCCTATTACGTCACCTGCTTCTTACGGACGGCTTCGCTACTGACAAGCGCATCATGTATAGAAATCAATTAATACATTTATTTAGAACATGATAGCAATTGACACTGTATAAAAGAATGGCATTGCATTTTAATTTTTTTACATTTTATATACAAAGGCAGAATAAAGATCGTTGCATACTATGTTACTACTGATTTTAAATGCTATCACAAAAAATTGGGAAATATAAAGTGCATGAAATATTCTTTTAAATCCCCAAATAAATATATTAATGTGTAATGATTACAAAATATAATAGAGACGTGTATAGATGTTTATAAATATATCTATAGTTTTATAATGTACAAAAAGCCATGACCAAAGAAGCGAAAATGATGTCTTTGAATACATAGTTAATGACTAATAAGTATAAAAGATTTATTAAAGTGGCTTTGGCAATTTGCGCATGCACATTACAATCCAAGATCGTGAACGAGCATTTTTGACACGTAGAGAGCGGGTGGGACCGCTGAAGACGTCACACAGTGTAAAAGAAGGAAGTAGGGATGGGGAGGAGTCGGGAGCCAAATGGTAGGGAATTAAAAATTCATTTTTTTATTAAAACTATATCAAAAATCGGGAAAAAAGTAAGCGACTACATGAAGATGATAATGATAAATGGTAGGTTGTCTTTAAGAAAGGATAACTTTACCTTCACTTTAAAACAAACATGCTTGAGAATGCACATTCACTTAAATTACGTGTTTTGACCGCTATAGGGAAAGTAAATAATGCCACAAAATTGGCGTTATTTAACCCCCTAAAGCGCTGCCATTACAAGTTTTAGAAAACCCGGCTTGCGTGGGTGAAATTGAGATTTTGAGCTTCATACCGCATGTTTTGACATACTCGTGCACGCTTTCCCCATAGAAATCAATGTGGAGAGCATGGCTAAAAAAAAGCCGAAAACACCTGCGATTGCGGAAACAAAACAGCTTTTTTGCTCCAAAAGAAATAAACAGCTTTTTTGCTCCAAAAAAATAAACGCCCCCTAACACTATACAAACCCCCACCCCCCAAACTACCAAGGGCCCTTAAAAAGGCATTTTTTGGGGGCCCTTAAAAGGGCATTGCCCTGAGATAAACAGCTCTTTTGCTCCAAAAAAAATACAAACACCCTTTAACACTATACAAACCCCCACCCCCCAAACTACCAAGGACCCTTAAAAGGGCCTTTTGGGGGGCCCTTAAAAGGGCCTTTTGTAGGGCATTGCCCTGAGATAAACAGCTCTTTTGCTTAAAAAAAAACACACCCTAAAAAACATAATTTATGTAAGAACTTACCTGATAAATTAATTTCTTTCGTATTAGCAAGAGTCCATGAGCTAGTGACGTATGGGATATACATTCCTACCAGGAGGGGCAAAGTTTCCCAAACCTTAAAATGCCTATAAATACACCCCTCACCAGACCCACAAATCAGTTTAACGAATAGCCAAGAAGTGGGGTGATAAGAAAAAAGTGCGAAAGCATAAAAAACAAGGAATTGGAATAATTGTGCTTTATACAAAAAAATCATAACCACCACAAAAAAGGGTGGGCCTCATGGACTCTTGCTAATATGAAAGAAATGAATTTATCAGGTAAGTTCTTACATAAATTATGTTTTCTTTCATGTAATTAGCAAGAGTCCATGAGCTAGTGACGTATGGGATAATGACTACCCAAGATGTGGATCTTCCACGCAAGAGTCACTAGAGAGGGAGGGATAAAATAAAGACAGCCAATTCCGCTGAAAAATAATCCACACCCAAAATAAAGTTTAAATCTTATAATGAAGAAAACTGAAATTATAAGCAGAAGAATCAAACTGAAACAGCTGCCTGAAGTATTTTTCTACCAAAAACTGCTTCAGAAGAAGAATACACATCAAAATGGTAGAATTTAGTAAAAGTATGCAAAGAAGACCAAGTTGCTGCTTTGCAAATCTGATCAATCGAAGCTTCATTCCTAAACGCCCAGGAAGTAGAAACTGACCTAGTAGAATGAGCTGTAATCCTTTGAGGCGGAGATTTACCCGACTCGACATAAGCATGATGAATTAAAGATTTCAACCAAGATGCCAAAGAAATGGCAGAGGCCTTCTGACCTTTCCTAGAACCGGAAAAGATAACAAATAGACTAGAAGTCTTTCGGAAATTCTTAGTAGCTTCAACATAATATTTCAAAGCTCTAACTACATCCAAAGAATGCAATGATCTCTCCTTAGAATTCTTAGGATTAGGACATAATGAAGGAACCACAATTTCTCTACTAATGTTGTTAGAATTCACAACCTTAGGTAAAAATTTAAAAGAAGTTCGCAACACCGCCTTATCCTGAAGGAAAATCAGAAAAGGAGATTCACAAGAAAGAGCAGATAATTCAGAAACTCTTCTAGTAGAAGAGATGGCCAAAAGAAAACAAAACTTTCCAAGAAAGTAATTTAATGTCCAGTGAATGCATAGGTTCAAACGGAAGAGCTTGAAGAGCCCCCAGAACCAAATTCAAACTCCAAGGAGGAGAAATTGACTTAATAACAGGTTTTATACGAACCAAAGCTTGTACAAAACAATGAATATCAGGAAGAATAGCAATCCTTCTGTGAAAAAGAACAGAAAGAGCAGAGATTTGTCCATTCAAGGAACTTGCAGACAAACCTTTATCCAAACCATCCTGAAGAAACTGAAAAATTCTCGGAATTCTAAAAGAATGCCAGGAAAAATGATGAGAAAGACACCAAGAAATGTAAGTCTTCCAGACTCGATAATATATCTTCCTAGATACAGATCTACGAGCCTGTAACATAGTATTAATCACAGAGTCAGAGAAACCTCTTTGACTAAGAATCAAGCGTTCAATCTCCATACCTTTAAATTTAAGGATTTGAGATCCTGATGGTAAAAAAGGACCTTGTGACAGAAGGTCTGGTCTTAACGGAAGAGTCCACGGTTGGCAAGAAGCCATGCGGACAAGATCCGTATACCAAAACCTGTGAGACCATGCTGGAGCCACCAGCAGAAAAAACGAGCATTCCTTCAGAATCTTGGAGATTACTCTTGGAAGAAGAACTAGAGGCGGAAAGATATAGGCAGGATGATACTTCCAAGGAAGTGACAATGCATCCACTGCTTCCGCCTGAAGATCCCTGGATCTGGACAGATACCTGGGAAGTTTCTTGTTTAGATGAGAAGCCATCAGATCTATTTCTGGAAGTCCCCACATTTGAACAATCTGAAGAAACATCTCTGGGTGAAGAGACCACTCGCCCGGATGTAACGTTTGGCGACTGAGATAATCCGCTTTCCAATTGTCAATACCTGGGATATGAACTGCAGAGATTAGACAGGAGCTGGATTCCGCCCATACCAGTATTCGAGATACTTCTTTCATAGCCAGAGGACTGTGAGTCCCTCCTTGATGATTGATATATGCCACAGTTGTGACATTGTCTGTCTGAAAACAAATGAACGATTCTCTCTTTAGAAGAGGCCATGACTGAAGAGCTTCTGAAAATTGCACGGAGTTCCAAAATATTGATTGGTAATCTCACCTCCTGAGATTTCCCAAACCCCTTGTGCTGTCAGAAACCCACATACAGCTCCCCAACCTGTCAGACTTGCATCTGTTGAGATCACAGTCCAGGTTGGAAGAAAAAAAGAAGCCCCCTGAACTAAACAATGGTGGTCTGTATCACGTCAGAGGGTGTCGAACAATCAGTTTTAAAGATATTAAATGAGATATCTTTGTATAATCCCGGCACCACTGGTTCAGCATACAGAGCTGAAGAGGTTGCATGTGAAAATGAGCAAAGGGGAACACGTCCAATGCAGCAGTCATAAGAACCTAGAATTTCCATGCATAAGGCTTCCGAAGGGAATGATTGAGACTGAAGGTTTCGATAAGCTGAAACCAATTTCAGACGTCTCCTGTCCAACAGAGACAGAGTCATGGACACTGAATCTATCCCGAAATCTAAAAAAAGGTTACTCTTGTCTGAGGAATCAACAAACTTTTTGGTTAATTGATCCTCCAACCATGTTCTTGAAGAAAACAACACTCATAAAAAACTGGAAAGGATCTTTCCATTGAAAATGAGCAAAGGGAATTGAATCCAATGCTGTTAAAACTTCTATGCATATATAGCAACTGAAGGAAATAATAGAGACTAAAGGTACCGACAGACGGAACACAATACAAAATGTCCCTTGTCTGATAGAGACAAAGATAGTGACATAAACCATCTGAAAACCTAAAAAAAGGTGACCCTTGCATGAGGAATCAAGAGCTTTTGAAAAAAGATCCTCTAACTATGTCCTGAAGAGCAAGTGAAACATATGAGAATCCGCATCCTCAGGAAATAATCTGAATGAAAACAGAAAAATGAAGAATACGCATTTATTGTATCTAAAGAAAACAAATAATGCAATCAATGACAACAAAAAGGCAGAATAGTTTGAATAAAACTCCAAAACCCAGTTCCTAGAAAAGGAACTGGAATAAAAACCCCAGAAGATTCCAGGTCTGAGCAGCGCTTGAACCCCATGGGTACCCAGCCATGCCTCAACAGTATCCAAAATATATAGGACAGAAACACACTGAAAGAAAGTGTTAGCCTTACTGGAATAAAATCAAAGAAATTTGGACAAAATAGAACCAAATAAATTTCAAAGAAGTCTTAACCTGCCCCTTACCAGCCAAGCTGGAATACGGCACGTGCATCGCAACATTAGGGAGCTAATTTCGAACCCCAATTAAAAACATGTTACTTGGGAAAGAACTCATGATTCGTTCCTTAATAAGAACAACCAAACTAGTATAAGCTTAAAGTTTTAGTCTTAGAACTCAATCTTGAAGCCCATAGTAACAGTTAAGAATTGAATCCAATTATAATTGATTATCTTAGAACAAAAGAAATATGGATTTTCTTTTTTTTTTTTTTTTTTTAAATCACAGAATTTTTCTAGCTAAAATAGCTAAAGACATAGATTAACCCTCATTTGCGAATATATTCAATAAAATGAAGACACAAATGAAATCATTAGCATGATAGTCCAGTTTAAAGGACCAGTCAAAACAGAGGACTTGCAAAATGCAAAACAACAAGACAAATGCAACGGCACCTAGTCTAGTAAATGTTGTCCCTTAACAATGCTAAAATAAATCATGATCTGATACTTGATCTTAAAGTAAACAGAAAAAATGAAGCAATTGCAATATCACAGGACCAAGAAAAGTACCTGAAACTAAATAATTTTCCAAAAATAAGATACAACTATATAAAGGAAAATAAATACTATTTTGCTATAAAAACAATAGCATAATTAGTAGGAGTAGAGATAGCTCCAATAAATTGGAGAACCCTCCAAATTGAATTTAACTGCTGACAAAGAATATAGTTTAAAAATAAAAGAAAATTCTCAGCCTATTCCATTCCCTAGTATGGGGAATTGGAAAGAAAACCTCTGAAATCACAGAAGAAAATAAGCAGAAATAGTGTCAGCTAGTCTTAAAGAACTAGTTACCTTAATATCCAAAATAATCAACACCTCTTCAACAAAGAACAAATGTACTTTAATAATAAAAAAAATATATAAAAAAGTAGATTTGCTAATGTCAGTATCTGATGAAGAGAATTTCTGAAAGAGTAAAAAACATCATCAGAGAAGTATAAATCAGTATGTTGTTGGTCATTTGAAACTTCAATAATTAAAAAAGAAGTCAAAAAGACCTAAAAATCGTATTAGAAGGCACGAAGTCAGACATAGCCTTAATCAGAAAAAATATTTCTTATAAATCTTCTAAACATTTCTTGCACTTAAGAATGGAAAAGTATAAAGCATAAATACTAATGGAATCTGCATGTAAAAGTATATCATAATAACTTATTACAAACCATAGCTAAAGATAAACATTTATAACATTTAAAATAAATTAACTTAGCTTTGGTAGAACTGAAACTCAGTTAAGCATTTTTCCAGAAGTGGCTTCTGACTCAGGGACAAACGGAGACATCTTGCAATATGTAATAGAAAAAACAACATATAAAACAAAATTGATCAAATTTCTTAAATGACAGTTTCAGGAATGGGAAAAAATGCCAGTGAACAAGCTTCTAGCAACCAGAAGCAATAAATAATGAGACTTAAATAATGTGGAGACAATAGTGACGCCCATATTTTTTAGCGCCAAAAAAGATGCCCACATTATTTGGCGCCTAAATGCTTTTGGCGCCAAGAATGACGCCATATCCGGAACGCCGACACTTTTGGCGCAAAAAAACGTCAAAAAAATGACGCAACTTCCGGCAACACGTATGACGCCGGAAACAGAAAAAAAAATTGCGCCAAAAAAGTCTGCGCCAAGAATGACGCAATAAAATGAAGCATTTTCAGCCCCCGCGAGCCTAATAGCCCACAGGGAAAAAGTCAAATTTTAAGGTGAGAAAAAAATTGATTAATTCATATGCATTATCCCAAATATGAAACTGACTGTCTGAAATAAGGAACGTTGAACATCCTGAGTCAAGGCAAATAAATGTTTGAACACATATATTTAGAACTTTATATAAAAGTGCCCAACCATAGCTTAGAGTGTCACAGAAAATAAGACTTACTTACCCCAGGACACTCATCTACAAGTAGTAGAAAGCCAAACCAGTACTGAAACGAGAATCAGTAGAGGTAATGGTATATATAAGAGTATATCGTCGATCTGAAAAGGGAGGTAAGAGATGAATCTCTACGACCGATAACAGAGAACCTATGAAATAGACCCCGTAGAAGGAGATCATTGAATTCAAATAGGCAATACTCTCCTCACATCCCTCTGACATTCACTGCACACTGAGAGGAAAACCGGGCTCCAACCTGCTGCGGAGCGCATATCAACGTAGAATCTAGCACAAACTTACTTCACCACCTCCATAGGAGGCAAAGTTTGTAAAACTGATTTGTGGGTGTGGTGAGGGGTGTATTTATAGGCATTTTGAGGTTTGGGAAACTTTGCCCCTCCTGGTAGGAATGTATATCCCATACGTCACTAGCTCATGGACTCTTGCTAATTACATGAAAGAAATATACATTACACAAAAGAACAAACAAATTATCAAAAATATTCCTATTCTAATACCCATAAAAAAAACACCCCAAAATAAAAAACCTAATCTAGAATAAACTACCGATGGCCCTTAAAAGGGCCTTTTGTAGGGCATTGCCTTAAAGATATCAGCTCTTTTAATGAAAAAAAAAAATACAAATACCACTAACATTACATACCACCAACCCCCAAACCCACAAAAACAAAAAAAATATCTAAAAATCCCTAGATACCTATTGCCCTGAAAAGGGCATTTGTAGGGACATTGCCCTTAAAAGGCATTTAGCTCTTTTACAAGCCCAAACCCTAATCTAAAAAGAGAAAAACAACCAAAAAACCCTTTAAAAAAAGCCTAACACAAACCCCCACAATCCACTTACAGTTTTTGAAGTCCCACTTGAACGATCTTCATCCATGCAAAGTCTTCATACAGACGGCCTCTTCAATCTTCATCCCAGCTGCGACATCCTGATCCATGCGGCGAGAAGTCTTCATCCAGACGGCCTCTTCAATCTTCATCCAGGCAACATCTTCTATCTTGATCCCGGAGTAGCAGAGCGGGTCCATCCTGAAGACATCCGGAGCAGAGCATCCTCTTCATACGGTCGCCGCCGTACACTGAATCTTCAATGCAAGGAACCTGATTCAAGATGGCGTCCCTTGCATTCCTATTGACTGAAAAATTTGAATCAGCCAATAGGAAATTAGGACTGCTAAAATCCTATTGGCTGTTCAAATCAGCCAATAGGATTTAAGCAGTTTTCATTCTATTGGCTAATTTGAATTATCCAATAGAATGAGAGCTGCTTAAATCCTATTTCTTAAGGGTTTTTTGGGTGTGTTTTTTTTAGATTAGGGTTTGGGCTTGTAAAAGAGCTAAATGGCCTTTTAAGGGCAATGCCCATGCAAATGCCCTTTTCAGGGCAATGGGTGCCTAGGTTTTTTTTAGAAATAGGTTTTCTATTTTGGGGGGTTGGTTGGCTGGTGGGTTTTACTGTTGGGGGGTCTTTGTGTTTTTTTACAGCTAAAAGAGCTGATATCTTTGGAGCAATGCCCCACAAAAGGCCCTTTTAAGGGCCATTGGTAGTTTATTGTAGGCTAGTTTTTTTTTTATTTTGGGTGGACTTTTTTATTTTGATAGGGCTATTAGATTAGGTGTAATTATTTTTTATTTTTGATAATTTCATTTGTTATTTTCCGTAATTTAGTGTTTGTTATTTTTTGTAACTTAGTATTTTTTTATTTTTTGTAATTAGATACCATATTTTCAGCATTAAAAGACGAACGCACAAACTTGTAATCTAGGTGATTGTGCCTTTCTGAATATAAGCATGAGTTTGCTGCTTATAGTTGAATTAATATGTTTTTACTATTATGTGCTTTTAGGGAAGTTTGGCATTCTGATGATATTTTATGGTGTCATTTTATCTGTGAACATGTGGAGCATCTAACTATAGGAACCATGGCATGAACTCACAGTAGAGGTAGTGTATATAGAGTGTGTCAGCTGTGAAATGCTAAGTATTTACTATTGGGGCCTTGGTGCTGATACTGCATATGGCGAATATGTGTGTGGGTACACAGAGATCCTTCCTCACAGCTATGAGTCATTTATGACTGAGCCTTCAGGACACATGCTCACTGTACTCTGAGAGAACAACAGAAACCTTCACCTTTTCTAAAGGATTTACTGTCATTGAGTGAAGCTAAATCTTCATATTATTTGTTGAAGGAGATTAGCTGTACACTGTAACAGATTGAGACAGGGCAGAATTTCACCACCAAGGATTTCCTAGAATATTGCTGATAGATTTTATCTCTTTAAAACATTTTAACATTTTGAAAGTACACGGACAAATGTCTCCTTCCCACGTTTACCATTAACAGAACGCCAGTTGCAACACCTGGCCTTCTCCGTTTACCAAGGTCTCATTTACTTAACAATCAAACCAATATATTTACTAATTTGCTTAAATTGAGGTGTGATTTAGTTAGTATATCAGTCCTTATTCAGTGAAACATTTCTTATAAAAAAGGTTGTTTGCAAAAACTTTCAAATGAAAACATGATCATAGTAAAAGTATATTAGTATTATATTTATTCAATAAAGCAAAACTGACTTACTTAGTTTACTTTTATCTAGATATATTTGGATTATGTGTCCTTTTAATTAATATATTTGCTTAATATAGTTTATTTATAATGAGCATACATACACTGTATGGCCAAAAATATGTGGACACCCCTACTAATTATTAAATTCAGGTGTTTCAGCCATGCTAACAGGTAAATAATATCCAGCACATAGCCATGAAATATCCATAGACAAACATTGACAGTGCAATGGATCCTACTGAAGAGCTCAGTGACTTTAAAATGACATTGTCATAAAATATTACCTTTGCCTCAAGTCAGTTCTTGACATTTCTGCCCTAATAGATGTGACCAAGTTAACTGTAAGTGCTATTATTGTGAAGTGGAAGTATCAAGGAGCAACAGCACAGCCGCAAAGTGATAGGTCATGCAAACTCACAGAGGGGGCCTCCTAGTGCTGAAGCATATTACTGTGTAAAAATCATCTGTTGCATCACTCACTACTACCTGGAACTACCTCTGGAACCAACATCATAACTGTGTATTAGGAGCTTAAAGGGCCAGTCAACATTATTATTAAAGGGACAGTATACAATAATTTTCATATAACTGCATGTAATAGACACTACTGTAAAGAAGAATATGCACAGATACTGATCCAGTATAAAACATTTTAAAAACTTACTTAGAAACTCCAAGGCTAGCTGGAACACCCAGTGAAAGGGGCAGGGAGCCGAACCCCCCCCACCACCACCCTCTTTCCTGCAGATGAAAAGACAGATTAGACAAACAGGAGCCAGCAGTAGTATGTAAACACATGTATACTTCTGACACTTTAGGACTTTGTTAGGAGTATGAAAATCAGTACAATGTTAAAAAAAATAATAAGCAAAATTATTGATTGTTACAAAAACAGATGGGCTATATAAATGGATCATCTACAAAACATGTATGCAAAGAAAAATCTAGTGTACAATGCCCCTTTAATGTTACATCATTCTGTACTATGTGCAGAGTAATGTAACATTGACCTAGAAATGCCTGTAAAAAAGGAGCATATTAAAGTTTCACCCCCCAAAATTTTACTTACTTTTGCCATCCTCTTCAGCTCCTCTTTTTTTTTTTTAAAGAGCGTCATGGGGGTGCTGTCTAATTACAGATTGCCCTATTGCACTGTTGAGCTACATGTAGAAAGCTGCATGGTGGGTAAAGCTGTCCACTGCTACACCCAGCGTTGGAGCCTGTGACGTGCTTTTGAAAAAAAGTGAGGAGTTGAAGAGGAGGACGAGGGCGGGAAAGTATGCCCATAATGCAGAATTATGTAACATTAATAACAATGTTGCCTTTCCCTTTGAGGGGGGGTTTGGTCTGTATTTCAGGGTTTGGGCTAGGCCCCTTAGTTACAGTGAAGGGTCATCATAATGCTTTAGATATAAAGACATGTTAGGCAATTGAATGCTTCCAACTTTGAGCCAACAGTTTGGGGAAGGCCCTTTCATATTCCAGAATTGCTGTCCCCCTCTGCGCAAGGCAAGGTCCATGAAGATATGGTTTGACAAGTTTGTTGTGGAGGAATTTGAGTGACCTGCACAGAGCCCTGTTCTCAACCCCATTGAACCCCTTCGGGATGAATTGTAACAACAATTGCGAGCCAGACCTTCCTAACCTACATCAGTGCTGACCTCACAAATGCTCTTTTGGCTGAATGAATTTCTTTCATGATTCAGAGAGAGCATGCAATTTTAAGCAACTTTCTAATTTACTCCTAGTATCAATTTTTCTTCATTCTCTTGGTATCTTTATTTGAAAACCTGGAATGTAAGCTTTGGAACTGGCCTGTTTTTGGTTCAACATCTCGGTAGCGCTTGCAGATTGGTGGCTAAATGTAATAGGAGTAAATTAGAGCATGCAATTTTAAGCAACTTTCTATCTGACTCATGAATGAAAAACTTTGGATTTCATATCCGTTTAATGTCCATGGTTTAGTAATGGGATGTACAACAATCTCATATAGGTGTGATGGTCAGGTGTCCACATACTTTTGACCTTATAGACTATGTTCTAGCTCTAAGGAAGGGGATGCATTAATCTACAAGATTGAGGAGATCGCCAACAATACACACTGACATCTGATTAAATGATACTCTAAAGATTTATGGGTAAATGAGATGTTGCAGGCAAACAGAGTGGGGCTCATAGTTACAGAGTGTTAGGAAGGGAAAGCTTAGTTGGCATGTTATGTTGGCGGTGAACTGGATTTTTTGTGGTTAATGGTAAGATTTTTATGAAGTTCTGAAAACCACATTTTATTATTTACAATATTCTGCATTCAAGATGGAGAAAAGAAAGGTGCACTAGACAGAGCCCTGGGTGTAAGACTTCTTATCTCAGCGTCAAGAGGAAAGATAAGGAAAAATCCTAGAACTAAGTTTAACGGAAAAAGGAATGAGATAGGACAGGAACAGAAGCAAACAGGAAGCCCAGACTAAAAAGCAACAAACAGCAGAGAGACAGTCAATATTCTCTGAGCAACAATGGGTTAAACAAAGGTTGGTCACAAGACAGAGCAGAACTCAGCAACAGGCAGACAGTCCAATCTTTCTGAGTACCAAAGGGTTAAGCAAAGGGTTGGTCACAAGGAAGAGTAGGGTTCAGCAACAGGAAGACAGTCCAATATTTATGAGTATCAAAGGGTTGAGCAAAGGGATGGTTGCAAGGCAGAGCAGAGTTCAGCAACAGGCAGGCAGTCCAAATTCAAATACAAATGCAAAATAAGTAACTAGAGCACCCAGGAGTACACACAGGGAAACCTATACTTGGGAATAGAAGAATTGAAGGAAGGTGATTTAAATAGGCCCAAGTTCATTCCAAGGAGGATGCACAGGTGCGTATACAGAGCAGCACTCGTGGCGCACTGTGATGACATCACCATCATGCACTACACAACAATCCCACGTGGCCATGACAATGGCTGAAGGAGCAGAGGCAGCAGACTCAAGTGGAGAGGAAGCGGCAGATTTGTGACACTGAGTCACTGGATCCCAAAGTTTTAGTTAATCTGATGTGTCACAGAAAAGAAGGGAGAGTTAGAAACATAAAGGACAGTCTAAGGAACCTCAAACAAAGGTAGGTTTCAGAAAGTGCTGATGAGTCACTGAGCCAGAAGCTGGCGAGGGGTATAGGGTAATAACTAGGGAGAAATGAAGTAAGAAGATTGTTGTAGTTAAATAATTATTAGTTTACTATTTAGGATGTAAGCCTATAGTCTATAGACTTACATCCTAAATAGTACACTAATAATGCTTCAACTACAACAATAGTGATTCTAATTAAAGGGACTATTTATTCAGGCATAACGCTGATAAGAGTTCATTGTATTCAAAGATGCTGCATATTGCAGAACCACCCTTTTGAATGTGCTGAGCTCACTATCACCTGCCGTAGGAGGTAGATTTATTTTGCTGGTTCTATTAGTTCTTGTTTGAAGGAAGCATGCAATCTGTCAGTGTTAAAAGTGATGTCCCTTTACGGTTATGATGACGTGTAAGGTATTTTCAGTAGGGATGGCCAAATGTTTGTATATTTGGTAAAAAAATTGAATGTTGTCTGCATTTATTTGTAGTAAAAAAATCTTTGCCAAACATTCAGCATTCCTTTTTTACAATTTAAGCATAATGTAAATGTAACATTAAAATAATTGAAAATCAGTATTTGAATGTTAAGTTGCATAGATTTTTAATGTAAGTCTAAAGAATCAAATTTCAAATGCAATATTAGAATGTTACATTTGAATGTTAACATTCACTCTTCATATACATTGGAATTGTAGAATGAATGTATTTGATCAGGGGTGTATTAAGTGCACAACTGAAAATGTGTAACAAAGCACTCCAAGTAGCGCTAATCCTATAAATCTGGGTAAATATAAACAACACAAACTCTTATATACAGTACATACAGGTTCAGTATATATTAACCAAAATCAATATGACTAGGTGTTAATATCTTATACGATTCAATATCTCATATATTGCAATATGTTTTGTAAAAAGTCTGTATATAAAGCCAGATAAAAACATATAAATCAAGCTAGCACACAAGAGTCCAGCTGCTCCTCTTTTAAAGGTGAGTCCAAAGACCTTAGATCTGATAGAATTTCTGAAAAGAGAAAGGAGAGTCAGCGCTCCTCTCCTTTCTCTTTTCAGAAATTCTATCAGATCTAAGGGGTGTATTAAGGCCTAGGCAACAAGTCCCGTGTCTAGGGCGGCAAATTTGGGGTGGTGGCACTTTTTTCTATTGCCTCCGGACGCTGCACTAGTGTGTACTGACAGTACTGTACTTAAAATTTTTGTGACTCGGTCCGGCTTGTCGCCGACGTCACCAATAGCCACAGCCCGCCTTCCTGCAGCCTGCACAGAGTCACTCAAATGCGCACCGCACACACTCTCCCAGGCAGGCCAGGCAGCAATTGAGCATGTTGTTATATTGCCCAGTGCAGCCCAGGTGTACTGAAGTAAGGGTTAAAGTGATTCTCCCTCCCGGTCACCTCTTTACTCAAGAAACTTACCTCCAGTTGTAAGTCCATGTTTCATGTGTCTCATGCCTCGGTAGTAACTAGCTAGTTCCTAACTATCTAACAGTGATCACATTGTGCACTGAAATGATGGATTAATTGGGTGGTAGAATCAATTCATTAGACCTTATAATGTTTTGTTAGCTGTTTCCCATCTGGGTATTATGAGACTATAATGGGGTAATATTTAATTACTTCTTTTATAAGAGAGACCATTTTTGGAGTCCGGGATCAGTGTATGGACTCCAAAAATGGTCTCTTTTATTAAAGAAGTGAATAAATATTACCCCATTATAGTTCAATACTACCCAGATGTGAAACTACTAACAAAACATTATAAAGTCTAAAAAATTGATTCTACCGCCTAATTAATCCAGCATTTCGGTGTACCATTTGATAGCTGTTAGATAGTTAGGAATGTGGGGCAGTGGACGTGGAATTGAAAATAGCATAATATATAAAATAGTATTAATTGTGCCCTATGTGGAAACTTCAAGATAAATATGTTTACAATGCACACACTGCATTTGGTGTATGTAGAAGATAAAGATACACCAGTTCACTGTGATTGACAGAAAAGGGATGAACTCCATGTCAGACCTAAAGAGGTTAGCTGATGTGTGGCAATTAAGGTTCATCAGTTTATTGTTTCATAGGAAAGTGTTGATAGAAAATGTGAGATAGGAGAGAGATCAGCTCGACATCATAGTGCTGCCTGGGTCAGAGAATGCAATGATGCCCCCCCCCAGTAGTAACATTACTGATTAGCATATCAACCTACTAGCCTGGCTACTGTCCTTACTAAGCCTGCCTACCTGCATACAATCAATGCTTATGTACAATTGTGCAATAAGGGAGAAGGAAGTTAGGGAAGAGGTGTCAGATAACAACTTCAGTGCTACCTCACTCAACATTCAGGGACCACAGAAGACTGGAAGAGGATCATCTGAAGTAACAAATCTATTTCTTCTGGAAATTATTACTTTGTGGAAGGATAGATAGATGATAGATTGATAGATATATATATAGATAGTGAATAGAGAGAACTTTTTTGTTAATCAAAATAGGGATCAGAGTTATCTTCAGTGCTAACTCAGAATTGTACAGTGTTACATTTCTCGTTCAGTCCTCAACAGACTGGTTAAAAAAAAAAAAGTTGAAATCAATGTCAAATTTGGAACTGGTTGAAAAAGTCAAGGCTGCACACTGTCATGTATTTTGTGTTATCTGCAGTGAGAATGGAACTGCCTTAGCAGCAGTGTGGGATCTGTATTATATTTCATTCCCGTAGGAATATTTTAGTGTGCTACATTGGGGTTTTAGCTGACTGCAGCTGCTTTCTGAGAATTAACTAACAAGCCCCTAGCTGACAATGCCTTCTATAACCTTGCAGATTTGCTAATTATTCTTCCAAGGTCCAATTAGCTTATTTTAACCCTTTAAAATAATCACTATTGGCAGGTATTCATTTTTAATATATTCTTTTGAATAGGGGTGATATAAAAAATATAACAGTGTAGTGTTGCAAAGGACACTTTTGCTTTGGAATTCACTGCTGGTCAAAACATTAAATAAGTAAATCTGGTCTCTTGCTGATGATATGTAATAACAAACAATAAAAAGACCCTATAATAATAGCTAAGCTACCCCCTATAAACTGAAATCCCAATCACTTCAAAAATAGATATAAAAACACAGAAAAAAGGAGCTCTAAAAATAAGCAGCTATATGTGAGATCAAAGGTATGTCTAAAACAACAAATCTATGAGGTTATTATGAAATAACAAATCTATAAAGAGCAAAAATAAAATATGCAAATATAAAATCTTATAACAATTTATTAATAACAACAATAAATGCAACCACCGGTGGTATATGAAAATAAAATGATATGGCCTCAAAAATAGACCATAGAAGATAAAAGTCCCAAAAAAGTTAAGGTACCAAATTTCCAAAAATATATTCTAGAACGATTAAATTTTATGAATCATGGTTCAGATGATATCCTATGTTGAATTCCCAAACTTTAGGCCAGTTCCATATAGGGAGCAAAGAGGATAAAGATGGGTAAATAATCTGCTGTATAATGCAACTAAGTAAGATACACTTAACTACGATACTTTGCGTTTTGGGGTCCTCTGAGTCCGTGACTATCTCTTCTCTGGAATCTGAAATCCTTGTTGATTTCTCCGCTTTTAAAGATTTGTGGCTTGGCTACCCTTAGATACAGAATCCGGTATACAACCTCTCAAGATGCTAACGTTCTCTGTTCCAGGTCACGTGTTCTGGTCACGTGTTATGATTCACCAATTGGAAGAGCGGATTGCCGGGTTTGCAGAAGATGATCCATATGTGGAAAGTATCCATAGTTTCAAAGTAAATGTATCCAATACTTTTTGCTTCCAACTCGTCAGAGCGCTCTGATCCAAGTATTAGAAACGGCTTAACATCATCTACGCGTTTCAGCTTTAAAGCCTTTTTCAAGATGGGACTTCTCTTACCCATACTCCCCTATATATCTACCAATTTCTTAATTGATGTTCTTCCTTCCTTTGATTCTTAACGGTGTATTAATTTATTTTATCAATATCTTGGAGGTTTCCGTGGAGCCAATGAACTTGCAGTATTCCATCATCGTGCAAAGTACAAACCTGAATAGTCCATATTAAATATTAATTGTAAAAGGCAACTTAATTAGAAGTGAGCTTATTTCGATACATAAAACAATTTATAAAACAATTTGTATGACATTTAAAACTACCTAATATATATATTTAAATAGTGTATATACATATACAAAGTAGATTTTTTAAATAGATTTTGCAGTAGATAAAATTAAGGTGGGAAAAAACATTCTTACTTCACCTAGTGAAAATAATAAATTAATACATAAATAAAGTGAAAACTAATAATAATAAAAATAAATATACATAAGTTATATTAACAAACTTACACCTAGATTACGAGTTTTGCGTTAGAGGCTGTGCGGTGTTAACGAGCAGTTTATGCTCACCGCTCACTTACAGACAGCGCTGGTATTACGGGCTTTTATAAACCAGACAAGAAGTGAGCATTGAGCAAAATTTTGCTCATTACCGCACTCCAATACCAGCGCTGCTTACATTAGCGGTGAGCTGGTGTAACGTGCTTGTGCACGATTTCCCCATAATAATCAACGGGGAGAGCCGGCTGAAAAAAAGTCTAACACCTGCAATAAAGCAGCGTAAAACTCCTTAATGCAGCCCCATTGATTCCTATGGGGAAATAAAATTTATGTCTACACCTAACACCCTAACATGAACCCCGAGTCTAAACACCCCTAATCTAACACTTATTAACCCCTAATCTGCCGCCGCTGACACCTACATTATATTATTAACCCCTAATCTGCTGCCCCAAACATAGCCGACACCTACATTATATTTATTAACCCCTAATCTGCCTTCCCCAATGTTGCCGCAACCTACCTACACTTCTTAACCCCTAATCTGCCATCCCTAACATCGCCGCCATCTACCTACATTTATTAACCCCTAAACCTAAGTCTAACCCTAACCCCCACTAACTTAAATATAATTTAAATAAATCTAAATAAAATTACTATAATTAACTAAATCATTCCTATTTAAAACTGAATACTTACCCATAAAGTAAACCCTAAGCTAGCTCCAATATAACGAATAGTTACATTGTATCTAGCTTAGGGTTTATTTTTATTTTACAGGCAAGTTTGTATTTCTTTTAACTAGGTAGTAAGTTATTAAATAGTTATTAACTATTTAATAACTACCTAGTTAAAATAAAGACAAATTTACCTGTAAAATAAAACCTAACCTAAATTACACTAACACCTAACACTACACTATAATTAAATGAATTCCCTAAATTAAATACAATTAAATACAATTAAATAAAATTAGCTAAAGTACCAAAAAAACAAACACTAAATTACAGAAAATAATAAACAAATTACAAGATTTTTAAACTAATTACACCTAATCTAATCCCCCTAACAAAATAAAAAAGCCCACCCAAAATAAAAAAAGACCTACCCTACACTAAATTACAAAAAGCCCTTAAAAGGGCCTTTTGCAGGGCATTGCCCCAAAGTAATCAGTTCTTTTACCTGTAAAAAAAAATTACAAATCCCCCCCCAACATTAAAACCCACCACCCACACAACCAACCCTGCTCTAAAACCCACCCAATACCCTCTTAAAAAACCTAACACTAACCCCTTGAAGATCAACTTACCGGGAGAAGTCTTCATCCAACCGGGCTGAAGTCCTCAACGAAGCCGGGAGAAGTCTTCATCCAAGCCAGGCGAAGTTGTCCTCCAGACGGGCAGAAGTCTTCATCCAGACGGCATCTTCTATCTTCATCCATCCGGCACAGGTCCATCTTCAAGACATCTGGCGCGGAGCATCCTCTTCCAATGAAGCCTTCTTACTAAATGACGGTTCCTTTAAGTGACGTCATCCAAGATGGCGTCGCTTCAATTCTGATTGCCTGATAGAATTCTATCAGCCAATCAGAATTAAGGTAGAAAAAATCCTATTGGCTGATGCAAATTTTTTCTACCTTAATTCCGATTGGCTGATAGAATTCTATCAGCCAATCGGAATTGAAGGTACACCATCTTGGATGACGTCACTTAAAGGAACCGTCATTTAGTAAGAAGACTTCGTTGGAAGAGGATGCCCCACGCCGGATGTCTTGAAGATGGACCCGCTCTGCGCTGGATGGATGAAGATAGAAGATGCCGTCTGGATGAAGACTTCTGCCCGTCTGGAGGACCACTTTGCCCGGCTTGGATGAAGACTTCTCCCGGCTTCGTTGATGACTTTGGCCCGGTTGGATGAAGACTTCTCCCGGTAAGGTGATCTTCAAGGGGTTAGTGTTAGGTTTTTTTAAGGGGGTATTGGGTGGGTTTCAGAGTAGGGTTGGTTGTGTGGGTGGTGGGTTTTAATGTTGGGGGGGATTTGTAATTTTTTTTACAGGTAAAAGAGCTGGTTACTTTGGGGCAATGCCCCGCAAAAGGCCCTTTTAAGGGCTATTTGTAATTTAGTGTAGGGTAGGGCTTTTTTTATTTTGGGGGGGCTTTTTTATTTTGTTAGGGGGATTAGATTAGGTATAATTAGTTTAAAAACTTGTAATTTGTTTATTATTTTCTGTAATTTAGTGTTTGTTTGTTTTTGTACGTTAGCTAATTTTATTTAATTGTATTTAATTTAGGGAATTAATTTAATTATAGTGTAGTGTTAGGTGTTAGTGTAATTTAGGTTTGATTTTATTTTACAGGTAAATTTGTCTTTATTTTAACTAGGTAGTTATTAAATAGTTAATAACTATTTAGTAACTATTCTACCTAGTTAAAATAAATACAAACTTGCCTGTAAATAAAAATAAACCCTAAGCTAGCTACAATGTAACTATTAGTTATATTGTAGCTAGCTTAGGGTTTATTTTCTAGGTATTTAGTTTTAAATAGGAATAATTTAGTTAATGATAGTTATTTTTATTTAGATTTATTTAAATTATATTTAAGTTAGGGGGTGTTAGGGTTAGGGTTGGACTTAGATTGAGGGGTTTAATAACTTTAATATAGTGGCGGCGACGTTGGGGGCAGCAGATTAGGGGTTAATAAATGTAGGTAGGTGTCGGCGATGTTAGGGACGGCAGATTAGGGGTTAATAATATTTAACTAGTGATGCGGGACTGCGGCGGTTTAGGGGTTAATATATTTATTATAGTGGTGGTGATGTCCGGTTTGGCAGATTAGGGGTTAAAAATTTTATTTTAGTGTTTGCAATGTGGGGGGGGCCTTGGTATAGGGGTTAATAGGTAGTTTATGGGTGTTAGTGTACTTTTTAGCACTTTAGTAAAGAGTTTTATGCTACGGCGTTGTAGTGTAAAACTCTTAACTACTGACTTTAAAATGTGGTACCAGCCTTGACAGGAGAGGGTCTACCGCTCACTTTTTGTCAGACTTGTAATACCGGCGCTATGCAAGTCCCATTGAAAAAAGAGTATACGCAATTTGCGTAAATGGATTTGCGGTATTTCCAAGTCTGGCCAAAAAAGTGAGCGGTACACCTGTACCTGCAAGACTCGTAATACCAGCGGGCGTTAAAAAGCAGCGTTAGGACCGGCCAACGCTGCTTTTTAAGCCTAACGCACAACTCATAATCTAGCCGTTATTTAACTAAAGTTTTTCTAATTTCCTTTTGCTAAATAATAATTAGTGAAGAAAGTATGATTCCCCCTGTTTTATTATTATTAATCATTCCATAATGGAATTTAAATCAAACTCAACATTAAGTCCTAATGGTTCTAAACTCTTAAATAAGAAAATTAATTCTGCTTCTGCCCTTCTCCACCTCTTATGTCACCTTTAATTTTTCTTAAACCCCAATATTTAAAGCCCCTTGTACTCTGATTATGACAATTTTTAAAATGATGGAATAACAAATGTCCCTCAAAGCCATGCTCTATATTAAGAAGATGTTCCCGTATTCTATCTTTCAGGGGGCAGGACGCCTCTCCCAAATACTGTTTTTGACATGGGCACTGTGCTAAGTAAACCACATTCTTGTCTGTGCACCTAATGCATTCCCCTATCTCATATTCTTTGTTCGTTGTACTTGATACTACCCTTTTTATTTTATTACTAAAACTGCACGTTTTTCATCCTATGCATCTGCCTCTGTATATGTGGTGTTGGGCTTATTCGGCACACTCGGTGCTAAAATGGTCTTTCAATTCTTAGCCTTTTTTAAAGACTGTATCAGGTCTGTCTGAAAGAAGTTCCCCCATAAGTGTATCTTACTTAGTTGCATTATACAGCAGATTCTTTACCCATCCTACAGTGTCACAGTGAGGGGCGGACTCAGTAGGAGCAACAGTGTTCATGCGAAGCAAGAGTTACACTCCATTGGGAGTAACTAATTTTAACTATTTGATACTTGTATCAACTAAGACCCTTACACCTAGATTTAGAGTTTTGTGGCCAAAGGTGTGCGTTAGCTACGCGTCTTTTTTTCTAGCGCTGCTTCTAAACAACGCTGGTATTTAGAATTCTCTGAAGGGCTGCTTTAGGCTCCAAAAAGGGAGCGTAGAGCATAATTTACCGCCACTTCAACTCTCAATACCAGCGTTGCTTACGATAGCGGCTAGCTGGAAAAACATGCTCGTGCACGATTCCCCCATAGGAAACAATGGGGCAGTTTGGGCTGAAAAAAAACCTAACACCTGCAAAAAAGCAGCGTTAAGCTCCTAACGTAGCCCATTGTTTCCTATGGGGAAACAGTTTCTAAGTCTGCACCTAACACCCTAACATGAACCCCGAGTCTAAACACCCCTAACCTTACACTTATTAACCCCTAATCTGCCACCCCCGCTATTGCTGACACCTGCATTATATTATTAACCCCTATTCTGCCGCTCCGTACACCGCCGCAACCTGCATTATAGCTATGTACCCCTAATCTGCTGTCCCTAACATCTCCGACACCTTTATTATATTTATTACCCCCTAATCTGCCCCCCCCAATGTCGCCGCTACCTACCTATACTTATTAACCCCTAATCTGCCGCTCCATACACCGCCGCAACCTACATTATCCCTATGTACCCCTAATCTGCTGCCCCTAACATCGCCGACCCCTATATTATATTTATTAACCCCTAATCTGCCCCCCCAACATCTCCGCTACCTTACCTACACTTATTAACCCCTAATCTGCCGATAAGACCTCGCCGCTACTCTAAAGTACACTAACACCCATAAACTACCTATGTACCCCTAAACCGAGGTCCCCCCACATCGCTGCCACTATAATAAATATTTTTAACCCCTAATCTGCCGACCGCACATCGCCGCAACCTACATTATCCCTATGAACCACTAATCTGCTGCCCTTAACATCGCCGACACCTACATAATATTTATTAACCCCTAATTTGCCCCCCCCAACATCTCCGCTACCTTACCTACACTTATTAACCCCTAATCTGCCGACCAGACCTCGCCGCTACTCTAATAAATGTATTAACCCCTAAAGCTAAGTCTAACCCTAACACCCCCCTAAGTTAAATATAATTTTAATCTAACGAAATAAATTAAATCTTATTAACTAAAGTCTTCCTATTTAAAGCTAAATACTTACCTGTAAAATAAACCCTAATATAGCTACAATATAACAAATAATTATATTGTAGCTATTTTAGGATTTATATTTATTTTACAGGCAACTTTGTAATTATTTTAACTAGCTACAATAGCTATTAAATAGTTATTTACTATTTAATAGCTACCTAGTTAAAATAATTACAAAATTACCTGTAAAATAAATCCTAACCTAAGTTACAATTAAACCTAACACTACACTATCAATAAATAAATTAAATCAATTAACTACAATTACCTACAATTAAATAAACTAAACTAAATTACAAAAAAAAACAAACACTAAATTACAAAAAATAAAAAAGATTACAAGAATTTTAAGCTAATTACACCTACTCTTAGCCTCCTAATAAAAAAACAAAGCCCCCCAAAATAAAAAAAATTCCTTACCCTAATCTAAATTTAAAAAGTTAACAGCTCTATTATCTTATCAGCCCTTAAAAGGGCTTTTTGCGGGGCATGCCCCAAAGAAATCAGCTCTTTTGCCTGTAAAAAAACCCACAATACCACCCCCCAACATTACAACCCACCACCCACATACCCCTACTCTAACCCAAACCCCCTTAAATAAACCTAACACTACCCCCCTGAAGATCTCCCTACCTTGAGTCGTCTTCACCCAGCCGGGCACCGATGGACCAAAAGAAGACATCCGGAGCGGCAGAAGTCTTCATCCTATCCGGGCAGAAGAGGACATCCGGACCGGTAGAGATCTTTATCCAAGCGGCATCTTCTATCTTCATCCATCCGGAGCGGAGCGGAGCCATCTTCTTCCAGCCGACGCGGATCCATCCTTCTTCCACTGATCGGAACAGCCAATAGAATGCAAGCTCAATCTGATTGGCTGATTGGATCAGCCAATCCGATTGAACTTGAATTTGATTGGCTGATTCAATCAGTCAATCAGATTTTTCCTACCTTAATTCCGATTGGCTGATAGAATCCTATCAGCCAATCGGAATTCGAGGGACGTCATCTTGGATGACGTCATTTAAAGGAACCTTCATTCGGCAAGTAGGCGTCGTGGAAGAAGGATGGATCCGTGTCGGCCGGAAGAAGATGGCTCCGCTCTGCTCCGGATGGATGAAGATAGAAAATGCCGCTTATATGAAGATGTCTACCGGTCCGGATGTCCTCTTCTGCCCGGATAGGATGAAGACTTCTGCCGCTCCGGATGTCTTCTTTTGGTCCATCGGTGCCCAGCTGGGTGAAGACGACTCAAGGTAGGGAGATCTTCAGGGGGGTAGTGTTAGGTTTATTTAAGGGGGGTTTGGGTTAGAGTAGGGGTATGTGGGGTGGTGGGTTGTAATGTTGGGGGGTGGTATTGTGTTTTTTTTTACAGGCAAAAGAGCTGATTTCTTTGGGCTGGTAAGGTAATAGAGCTGTTAACTTTTTTTTAATTTAGATTAGGGTAGGGATTTTTTTTTATTTTGGGGGCTTTGTTATTTTATTAGGGGGCTAAGAGTAGGTGTAATTAGCTTAAAATTCTTGTAATCTTTTTTTATTTTTTGTAATTTAGTGTTTGTTTTTGTAATTTAGTTTAGTTTATTTAATTGTAGGTAATTGTAGTTAATTGATTTAATTTATTTATTGATAGTGTAGTGTTAGGTTTAATTGTAACTTAGGTTAGGATTTATTTTACAGGTAATTTTGTAATTATTTTAACTAGGTAGCTATTAAATAGTAAATAACTATTTAATAGCTATTGTAGCTAGTTAAAATAATTACAAAGTTGCCTGTAAAATAAATATAAATCCTAAAATAGCTACAATATAATTATTCGTTATATTGTAGCTATATTAGGGTTTATTTGGCAGGTAAGTATTTAGCTTTAAATAGGAAGACTTTAGTTAATAAGATTTAATTTATTTCGTTAGATTAAAATTATATTTAACTTAGGGGGGTGTTAGGTTTAGGGTTAGACTTAGCTTTAGGGGTTAATACATTTATTAGAGTAGCGGCGAGGTCCGGTCGGCAGATTAGGGGTTAATAAGTGTAGGTAAGGTAGCGGCGACGTGGGGGGGGGGGGCAGATTAGGGGTTAATAAATATTATGTAGGTGTCGGCGATGTTAAGGGCAGCAGATTAGTGGTTCATAGGGATAATGTAGGTTGCGGCGATGTGCGGTCGGCAGATTAGGGGTTAAAAATATTTATTATAGTGGCGGCGATGTGAGGGGACCTCGGTTTAGGGGTACATAGGTAGTTTATGGGTGTTAGTGTACTTTAGAGCACAGTAGTTAAGAGCTTTATAAACCGGCATTAGCCCATAAAGCTCTTAACTACTGACTTTTTTCTGCGGCTGGAGTCTTGTCGGTAGAGGGTCTAATGCTCACTTCAGCCAAGACTCTAAATACCGGTGTTAGGAAGATCCCATTGAAAAGATAGGATACGCAATTGGCGTAAGGGGATCTGCGGTATGGAAAAGTCGCGGCTGGAAAGTGAGCGTTAGACCCTTTCCTGGCTGACTCTAAATACCAGCGGGCGGTAAAAAGCAGCGTTAGGACCCCTTAACGCCGCTTTTGACGGCTACCGCAGAACTCTAAATCTAGGCGTTAGTGACTTCATGTCCTGGCCTTTATTTTAATGTTTTAAAATATTTTTAATACATATTTGTTAAGTTATAAGTGAAATGTTCCTGGGAAGTTTTGGCTTTGCCCAGTAGCCTATATCAGGTTTGCATGAAAAGAGGAGTTTTTATCTAGCTCCTGAAAAGTGTGAGTGTTGGTCTATATCACTGTTGTAAATTTGCATCATAGAGTATTATGCTATGTTTGCTTTTTTCTTTTGAGTTGGGATTATACCAAAAAAGCAAAGCATCCAGACACTGAGTTGCTGAGCCTGGCAGTTGATATTTATGACTGCCTGTTTACTTTTAATAGCACCATTGTTTTGTTTTTTTTCTTCTTTTTTTGAAATCACTACTTCACTGGAAATATAAAAGTCAAGTGGTACCACATATGCTTTATCACATTTATTCTATTTTTTTTTTTAAATTGCATGCTTTATCTGAATCATGAAACTTTCATTTTAAATCTAATGCCCCTCTAAGGTTACAGCAAAGGTAACCTCTTTGTTCATTGTGCAAGGTAAATATTAATTTACATATGTGACATTGACCTATAATCCAAATCTATTCTCAACATTAACCATATGAATGCCATTTGTATTTTAGCATGATGGGCATACTTAAAAAGTCACACCAGGACCCCAACATCTACAAAGGGCATGTTTTTATTTTAATATTTGATTCTAAGTCACACTCACACTGACGTGTTTGTCACTTACAGTACTTTCTTCTTCATAACTGGGTTTTAAAACAGCATCACTCAATCATGACTTCCATATGATGCTATTGCAATCCATTTCCTTCCACACCACTGCTAAACTATCTGAATGCATAGTGTATTTTGGGATGATGGGCAGACTGGGCTCAATTTTTCTATCGCTATATGGTAATTTTTTAAATTTTAACATGCATTGTTTTTTACAATAATTATTTATATAGTTTGTTCAAGAACTGTTTTCATTTTGATGTGTTCTTAAAACAAATTGATGACTACAAGTTTCAATTGAATGGACTTTTTCAACAGAATTGTAAAATAACTGAAACTGTAAAGCGTGAACCCTCTGCTATGCAACATTGTATCTGCCTAGGTCGCCTTCAAACTAGACTGTGCATTTGTGATAGGGTTTTATAGGACACACACGCTCATGCACGCTAAGCTCAAACACTGTCATGAGAGTGCTTGTGCATATTTATTAAACTTTTAAACTGTAATGCACCTTTGTGACTGCGAGTTCAGTAATGTAGGTGCAAGCACTTGCAAAGATGTCTAAAATGATTAAGTGTCTTGAAGTGCTGAATTTAAAAGTCAAAACTGTCCTAGATAAGTTGTTGAATAGTGACCTGATTGTAATCACCTAAGAACTTTTCAACCTCATAGGAAAAATAGAGCATTTAGTGAGGTTCCAAAAACACATTTGCAGGTAGGGGAAAGAGCTGAAAGCATGCTCTTGTTATAGCCTCCAGTTCTGAGAATTAGAAAATCCACCATTATGAGGGCCAAATTACATGAAAAGGGCCAAAATAAAAAATGAAAGTACAGGTAGCCCTCGTTTGTCGCCGTTTCACAATAACGTCTGTTCCAAGTGGTTTGCCATTCATTCGCTTTCTTTAAGGGTCAGTACAGTGAACTGTAAGAAAAATTGCTATCATGCATATAAACAGTAGTAACATATTAAAAATATTTTTTTTATGCTGGCCTTTTTAATATTGAAGCTAACTGGAAGTGTATGGTAAAAAAAGGTTAAAGATGTTCTTTTTATTTGCAGCAAAGAAACAAAAAAAAAAAAGACTGCTCAATGGCTGATAAACAGAACTCCCCCTGCCTTACTGATCAATAGTGACACTATTAATTTCATTAATTTCAGGGCTTTACCTATAATATAATATTACATATTGGTGGGCCCTGTGGGTAGAGGCCAGTTGTGGGCTGGGACTTGTTAATTTAGCCCTGCCCAGTCACCAGCATTATTTGTGCATGATACAGGCCCACCTTGCCCTGCCTCTCACTGCCTTTTTGTGTCTATGAGCCAGGTTTAGGGTTTGGCCTTGTAAACAAGCTAAATGCCCTTTTAAGGACAATGCCCATACAAATGCCCTTTTCAGGGCAATTGGTAGCTTAGGTTTTTTAGATAGTTTTTTTTATTTTGTGGGTTTGGGGGGTGGGAGTTTGTAATGTTAGTGGGTCTTTGTCATTTTTTTCAGGTAAAAGAGCTGTTTAACTTAGGGCAATGCCCTACAAAAGGCCCTTTTAAGGGCTATTGGTAGTTTATTCTAAATTAGTTTTTTTATTTTGGGGTGTTTTTTTTTTAAAATGGGTATTAGAATAGGAATAATTTGTATTATTTTTGATAATTTGTTTGTTATTTTGTGTAATGGATTTTTGTTTGTTTTTCCTTTTGGCAATGTACATACAAATGCCCTTTTCAGGGCAATGGGTAGATTAGGTTTTACTTTATTTTTATTTTGTGGGTTTGGGGGGTGTGGGTGGAGGTTTGTATACTGTTAGGGGGTGTTTGTTTTGTTTTGTAGCAAAAGAGTTGTTAACTTTAGGGCAATGCCCTACAAAAGGCCCTTTTGAGGGCCCCCAAAAGGCCCTTTTAAGGGTCCTTGGTAGTTTATTATAGATTAGGTTTTTTTTGGTTTTTTTGTTGTTGTTTTTTTTAAATGGTGTTAGAATAGGAATAATTTTTATTGTTTTGTATAATGTCGTTTGTTATTTTTTTGTAATAGTACGTTTTTTTATTTTTTTGTAATTTTAGTGTTTTTTTATTTTTTGTAATGTTAGCTTTTAGTATAAGGCAGGTTAGGTTTTATTTCACAGGTAAGTTTGTATTTATTTTAACTAGGTAGTTAGTAAATAGTTAATAACTATTTACTAACTAGTTTACCTAGTTAAAATAAATACAAACTTTCTTGTGAAATAAAAATAAAACCTAAGCTAGCTACAATATAACTATTAGTTATATTGTAGCAAGCTTAGGTTTTATTTGTTGCATTTGTTAATTTCCCTATAGCGTGCATAACTCGTAATCTATCTGTAAGTAAATAATTGAGTTAAAATATTAAATGTGAGTCTATGTTAAGACAAGTGTATTTTGTGCCTCCTGTCTTCCTTTAAAAAACACTGGATTACCCGCAGGAGCTGTATTTCAACCTCATACCAAACCCCATGCCTACAGCCTCTCTACTCAGCCACCTATCTAGCTTAGACCACAGATCAGAGCCCACGTCTCTATAGCTACCCTGTCACTAATACCTACTGTACATCCAATCCCTAACCCTGCAGACCCTCTGTCAGCAACATACATCAGACCCTTTGCCCTGAAGCCTTCTGTTAGCAGAGGTTTCAAATTGATTTAGTGATGCAAATGAGATGTAATGTACTCGCAGAAATACGTACTCAGCCTTAGGTCCAGAAATATAGCAACATTTCATGTGAAATTCTAATGTCATACAAAGCTCTTGTATTTTTACAAAATCATTGATTTCCCCTATGTTTGGCTCTCAAAATATGATTATGTTGAATTGTAGAATTATTTAAAGGGACGTAATAATTAAACTTTCAGAATTCAGGTTGAGCACAGGTAAAATAGATAATTGGGAGGGTGTTAAAGCATAGAACAGATTATAGTAAACGTCCCTTTAACTAAATGTGGTGGCAATGAAGATAGTGTAAAATTTTTCACAAGTAAAAATATTAATAGTAAAGCTGTTGGTACAATATGCTTAGCTGTGTTTTATAGTTTACTGTATAATAAATAATATAAAGGTATCTTTATTTATATTTTAAAATATTCAAACATCCACTGTAATTTATGTACATATAGTGAGACACAATCAAAACCCCAGCTATATACATATAAAACATACCCTATGTTTGTATAAAAGAGGAGCTCAGTTTGACACCCTAATATTAGAAAAACAATACAGTGGCAGAAGCTGGAAACCCAAATATTTAGAGATACCTCCAGACTATGCACTAGGACCCCATTGCTAGAGATAGCACATCTTACTGCATCTGGCTCTTCTGGGAGCAGGGCGATTGCTTTGTGTGTGAAATCTGACACTCAGGCATAGAGCTGATTGACCAAACATTGTCCACACAGAGAGAAGCTCACTCTCAACAACGAGCAACCAGCTCAATAACTTTTTCTAGGGCGATTTACCACCTGGGTGCAGCTTCTTTTTAGCCTATTAATGCTCTGCACAGAGTAGAACTTTCCTGTAGTATATCAGTCTGATCCCGCCTATTAAAGTCAGTCCATCGCCAACATACTAGGCAATTCCTCTCTGAACAAACCACAGACAATCATGGCCAAACATTGTCACTGATCACAGATGATTAGATCAAACATGAAGGACATGATGAGGCGTGAATGCCCCAGAATGCAGTGCAGTAAAATAGAGCTTGCTCTATGAATTTTATTTGATTATTTGTAATTGTGTCGTACCATTAATAATACAAACACACAAATCTTTATTTATTTGCATCCAAGGCTCCAGTCACCTTAGCAGTGCCTATGTTAGCAAGAGTAGTGGCTTGTCATGTGCTTGTTAGGCCATTAGGGAATACACTTAGTCATTTCACCCCAGAAAGATCTCGGTGCAAATAGAAGCAATGGATACCTGGCAACATGCGTGTAATGTATATATACTCTTCTAGTGGACTACACATGGAACCTAGTGGTGAAACTCAGCTGACAGAGCCCGTCTGGCTCTGTATCATGCATATACAAGCATTTTGCTGACTACTATTGAGTACTCGTGCACAGTTGTTAAGGAGCACACTAGCAGTGCACACAGCAAGGAACAAATGAACCACCACTGGGCACAGGTTTAGCTGAACAAGACCAAAACACTCATTTTAAAAGAACAAAACTAGCTTTTTTGAATATTTTTACTTGCTCTTGAAAAAAGCAGTTTACCTTCTGAAACACATAAAGCATTTTAATTTTATGTGGCATTTTTGAATTAATCTGTTTCCAGATACAAAGCTGTAGTCTTGGATCGTTGTCTCTTCAAAATACTATATATGCTTTGGTTCCACTGCTGTCTGTATTTTCCTTTGGGTATAGTGTTGAGTCCCTAATGTGTTTCACTACTGTGAACAATTCATATCCAAGGTCACATGGATACAGTCCCTGCAGACAAAGTCCCTGGAAATATCAGCACTACTACAACTATGTGGTCTCAAAACACACATTTTGTATTCCTCATTTCATCTTCAATAACTTCCTCAATAACAGTTATAACCTGATCATTGTCATTGGTTTGTTAAATTCACTTTTGTTAAGAGTTAATACATTCAAAAAAAGAGAAAATTGTAGCAGCCAAAAACTTGCATAGTACTTTATTTTTACAGTCTGAGGAAATAATTCATAAAACAATAGACTAATATTATGGAAAGAGTCAGTATATGGTGTGCTAAAGCTAAAAGGTTTTGAATAAAAATAAACTGGTGTTTTCTGGTAGATTGGTATACTCATTGTACACTATCTGACAAGTTTGAAAAGGCCATTCTGACATACTGGATTAACCCCTTGTTTATTTACTTTTATCTTACTTAAAGCGACATTAAATATGTTGAGATTGGAATATATAATATTTAATTATATGCAGTAAAATAACTTAGCAATATACTTCCATTATTTATTTGTCTCTTTTTCCTGTAATTTAATTTTTAAAATTCCTAATAAAATTGGAAATGCTGACTCCAGGCATAACTGCTATATACCACGCAGTCAATTAATGCACACTCTAGTGACCAATTTATAACTGTCCCTTCCTCTTTGAAATAAAGAAAAATCTTGTTATTTTTTTCAGGCAAATGTGTTAAGATCTCAAGTAAGAACAGTTTGGAGATCACTAAGGAAGATTCTCCTTGCAATCGCCGTCCACCTGTGTTTTTAACTCCGGCAGCCAAGAAATGTAGCCGAGTTGGTGATGAACAAAGGCCACTTCAGGAATGGCTAATTCACATTTTGGCCTTGAGGCCTCACCGACAACAGGACATAATTCTCCGGCTGGAGAAATCTAACGCTGTTCCCAGAGAACAGACAGAGTTATTGTCCACATTGGATATGGTGTGTATAGCCACTTATGCACATTTTGTATTAACATTTAAGATTTAAAATATTTAAAAGTAATAACAAAACTGATAAAGCTATCAGAGTGATACCAATAAAAAAAAATACATGAGAAAGCTTATTCTGAAAGCTCACGAGGCAGCCCATTTGAATTTATGCAATATCTTAATCTTTGTTCCAAGTTCTTAAATGTACATTTTTTTTCAAGAACAACATAAACATATTTATTCTTAAACAATATTTTGTTTAGGTGATTGTGTATCAAAATTACAGAGCTACATTCCTAAATAGTACCATTTACACTCACTGGAATATAGCTTTCCTTTCCAAGACTGTTCAGAAGAAAACATGTTACGCTAACAATCATTTTACTGTAATATTGTGTATGTAATTGCATTGTCTATTTTGGTGTTAACATTTGAAGTCAGCCATTGAAGTCCTTAATGTATGTTTTTTTAGCACCGTTTTTCCTTTTATCACAAATTAAAGGGACAATGCAGCATATCTATAAAAAAATGACTGAAATCTTGCAATATTAGGAAATCCCACAAAATCACATTAAAGCAAAGTGTGAACTCAGCACTGATAATACCGTTTGGCTGTTTTTGCTTTTCTGCACAATGCATACGACAGTATAAACAGCAGCTGAAGGAAAACAGCTCACAGAGCACTTACTCTAGTGAGCTGAAGAAATTTTGAGGTAAAATATCTTCCTTTTTTTACATATTGGGCTAGATTACAAGTGAAGCGCTAATTTAACGTGCAACTGTAAAGGAGCAAATTTGCCCGTTTATGGGCACACGTTAAATATCCAGCCATTACAAGTGGCTGGTTAATGCTACTGCAAGCTTGTAGTAGCACTTTCCGCTAAGCGAACGTAACCAGAGGTCAGACCTCTAATTAGTTCAAAAAATGTCCCCAATTGCCCCCTAAACAAAGTGGACAGTTCCTTTATTTTAATTAAAATATGATCTTTTTTATTATTTAATAACTGCATGAAGCAGTTATAAGGGGTTAAAGTTAGGGGATGTAGGGTGTTAGAAAAAAAACGGCACTGAAAAGTGCCTTTACATTGTGATCTATGGGGACTGTGTTTTAAACGGTAATTATATATATGTATATGCTTATATACATATATATTTATGTGTTAATATGATAGACACAGCAAATAACCTAGCGCAGTGCAGGGGGTAAGTCACGCAGCATTGGGCAGCATATTTAAAATATGTATGTACATGAATATATACATATATTTATTTATGTGTTTATATGTGTATATAAGTATTGTAGATATCTTAAAAGGGAGTTAATGGTTGCTTAATATTATTTGAAACATAAACATATATTTTAAAATATATATTTATGTTTGAAATAATAGCAAGCAACTAATCCCTTTTAAGATATCTCCAATACTTTAATACACATATAAACACATAAATATATAGGTATATATTCATGTACATAAATATTATAAAAATGCTGCCCAGCTATGAGTTACCCCCTGCTCTGCGCTAGGTTCTTTGCCATGTCTATCGGCATGAGAACGAGGCTCTCATGAGCGCAAAGCTTCCATGCAATACGAAAGCGAGGTAGGGTTCGCATTGAGCTTTACTTGTAATACCAGTGCACATTTGCGTGCACTAGTATTACTGAGTGGAGCGCAAATATTGCGCTTGCGAAAGCGCAATTTTGCGCTCTCCTCGTAATTTAGCTCATTATGGGCAGTTGATATTTTATAGACAGCTTTTTACATATGCTGCATCACTTTCAAGTTATATGGGTACAATGCTTCTTTCATTTATAACTTTGACAGTCTTCTGCATAGTTTGCCTGTTAATAGATATCTTTATTTTATCTTTCATTTTCTTTGTGGATTTTCTGGTTGAAAGTGCAACAAATACCTCTCTTCTGTTTTTCTTTACAATATGGTGGGCTTTTCCTTACTTAGACAAGGTGAGAAAGAGTGAACATTAGTAATCTAATTCAAAATATTAGATACACGTATCACACAACACGCTTAACATTGTTGTTAAACACCCCAGGTTATAGGAATGTCATTATTGTAAAGGTTCCAGCAAAAACCTGAAACAACTTGCTAGTATGTAAATTGTAATTTCTACAAATGTCTATGCATACCTTTTCATTTAAGGATTTACATGTTTATCCAAATTGTACCGTGAGGAGGGTCATTTTAGGCAGCCAGCATTTTCATCCTGATATAAAATTCTGTATTTTATTTTGCTTAGTTTTGAAGTTTGAAATTGTGAGATAGATAGATAAATAAACAGATTATATACACATTGGGGCATTTTTATGATTGTGCGAGCGGACATGATCCGATATTGCGGATCATGTCCGCTGCACATTGATAAATGCCGACAGCATACGCTCTCGGCATTTATCATTGCACCAGCAGTTCTTTTGAACTGCTAGGTGTCAATCAACCCGATCGTATTCGATTGGGGGGGATTTCTGTCCGCCGCCTCAGAGCAGGCGGACAGGTTATGGAGCAGCGGTCTTTATGGAGCTTGATAAATATGCCCCTAAATGTGCAATTTGTGTCACCTTTTTATCTGGGTCAGGACATCATTCTTAACATGTTAACAATGAAAGCCCTTCCCATAAACATTAGATGATTAACCACTGAGATTTGTAAGAGGAACAGAAAATTAGATAAAATTGTAAGACCAATACAAAAGCACACTGCATAATTGGTAAAGAAAACTAAAGGGATACAAACATATTGATTTATTTTACAACTTATTATACACATCAGTTGAGATTTTGCCTAAAAATAGAGGGCAATTCTCAAGTTATAGAAAGTGGGATCACATATATTTTCAAAATTTTAATTCATTTAACTGTCATTAAAAAAAGGGGACATGAAATCCAAAAAAGTTTTCATAAGTCAGATCATACACTTCTTAGCAGCTTCCTAATTTACTTCCATTATCAAATTTGCTTTATTCTCTTGGTATTCTTTGTTGAAGAAGCAGAAATGCACTACTGGCAGTTAGCTGAAAGACAATGACAAGAGGCATATATGTGCAGCCACCAATCAGTAGCTTCTGAGCCTACCTAGGTATATTTTTCCACAAAGAATACAAAGAGAGCAACACAAATTTGATCATAGAGTTTACAAAGAGCTGTTTTTGTTTGTTTCTTTAAATACATTTTTTTAAATAATAAAATTTTTCTCACTTAATCAGGTGGGTCGATTTAACTCCAAAGATGGGAGCTACAGTCTTAAAGAGGAGCTTTATTACCAGGTACAGAAGGACTGGGTGGGATATACCCCAGAGGAAAAGCAGCATATTCTTTCAGGGTACGATACAACCTACATTATGTTATGTTATCATTAATAAGAGTGGTAATTATCCTCATTAATTTATTTTCCGTGATCTAGGGGAGTTGTCAGTAATTGCATATTCACTATCACCAAGATTACGAGTTTTGCGCTATACCGGGTGCGTAAAGAACGCAAAACAATTAGCGGTATCGCACTTTCCATAGCTCTGCTATTATGAGTTACTGAAAAACCTCCTTGTGCTATTCGTTATGGTGTGTTAAGCTCCATACCGCACAAAAGCCAAGGGCTGAGATTACGTGCTTGTGCATGCTTTCCCCCTTAGACATCAATGGGGAGAGAGTGTTAGAAAAAAAAAACTAACACCTGTGATCGCAAAATGGCAAATCCCCGTAACGCAATCCCCATTGATGTATTTGGGGAAAATAAAATTACGTTTAAACCTAACACTCTAACATAAACCCTTAGTCTAGACACCCCTAACCCACGGCCCTCGACATTGCCAACACTAAATAAAGTTATTAACCCCTAATCCACCGCTCCCCGACATCGCTGATGCTAAATAAGCCTATTAATCCCTAAACCGCCAGCCCCCCACATTGCAACTAATAAATAAACCTATTAAGCCCTAATCCGCTGCCTACTCACATCGCTACTACTATAATAAACCTTTTATCCCCTAAACCACCAGCCCCCCACATCGCCAACACTATAATAAAGTATTAACCCCTAAACTGCCAGCCCCCCACATTTCAACTAATAAACTTAACCTATTAACCCCTAAACCACCAGCCCCCCACATCGTAACTAATGAACTAAACCTATTAATCCCTAATGCAAAACACTAAATTAAACTATTACCCCTAAACCTAATACCCCCAACTTTAAATTAAAAGTTATAATATAACTATCTTAAAATAAATAAAAACTTACCTGTGAGATAAAAAAAAACCTAAGAATAAACTATAAATTAACCTAACATAACTATTCTAATAAAATAAACTGCCAATTAAAAATCCTAAATTACATGATTAAAAAAAAACTAACACTACGAAAAAATAAAAAACCTAAATGACAAATTTAAATAAACCTAATACTGCGAAAAAATTTAAAAACTCTTAACATTACAAAAAACACTAAAATTAAGAAAAATAAAAAACACTAAGATTACAAAAAAATAAAAAATAAATTATCCAAAATAATAAAAATTACACCTACTCTAATAGCCCTATAAAAACAAAAAAGCCCCCCAAAATAAAGACAGCTCCTAGCCTAACAATAAACTACCATAGCCCTTAAAAGTAAGTTAAACAGCTCTTTTACATTAAAAAAATACAAAGTCCCCCCTAAAAGTAAAACCCCCACCCAACCAACCCCCCAAAATAACAAAAAACAAAGTCTAAAAAAAAATCCTAAACTACCCATTGCCCCTAAAGGGGCATTTGGATGGGTATAGGCTGTAACGCAAGCATTTAAGCCGGACCGCACAACCTGTAATACGGCACTATGGAAAATCCTGCACTCAAATGTCATTTGAGTGCGGAATGGAGGGTTGCATTAAGGCTAAAATGCTTGCGGTATAGCTATACCGCAGTGACTTGTAATATGCGTTATCTGCCATTCCATGCACAATGGCCAATTTTTCAGCAGTATAGCCGTACCGCACCGTAACGCAAAACTTGTAATTTAGCCGTATAATATGTCATTTCAGTTAGCATGATTTAATTTCTACATGGATATTATTATAGATACCTATTAACCAAACTAGATGGTAACTCTAGGGGCGCAATATAAGAACAATAATAAAAACAAGGGTATAATATAATCTAAGGCGTAGCCCACAAATTAAACCTAATGATATAGAACATGTGATGATTATTATAGGTACACTAGCTTGCAGAGGTAGAGTTTAGTCTCCTTTTATTAGAAGACTATTACATTTGTACAATTTGAGGAAAGACCAGTGTAATAAGTGCAAGGTTAGACTTTTCACTATAAATGGTTAACATGTCAATAAGATGCATGGTAAAATGTGGTGGATTTGCAGCTTAGATCTAGAAATGTAATTGTTAGGTCTATATACTATGATGGTTTTTGGTCCAACTTGAAGGGCCTGTGTAAGACAACTGTGAGCTGAATTTTAGTTTAATCTGTAAAAGAGGGGCAGCATTAGGCTTTTCTAGGAAGGGTTCGATAAAACCAGTATATAATAGGCAGGTTATTCTGGAAGTTGCTGAATATGGAAAGGAACAGGATTAGAAAATAAAAATGCTTGATTAGGCCTTCTTAGAATAACTGTAAGTGTTAATATTATAATGCTTGGAAGTGAAACCTCCTATTTCTACATTATTTTCACATTTTGTCTTCTTTCCTCTTTACTAAGGACTGCTGCCAGTGGTCACAATTTTTCATGAGCAATTTAAGTTATAATTATATAACATGTTAAGCAAAAATAGGTTGTCCAAAATGTCCTATTAGTTTTGCCGGATATGATAGGTGTCGCTCAGGAATGGTGTTCATATATGAAAACCTGACTAATCTTATTGCAATTTTTTTTTTACAGGAAGGAGCAACAGATATCCTCATCACAGGCATTTCAGGCATCTCAAGCACTTTCTCAGAGATTGCACCAGGATCCCCCTTCTGGTTACACCAATACCAGAATCAAGCCTGACACTGTGAGTTTTACTTAAAAATGCTATTCTGAAATTCTGTGTTTCTTTTGATTGATAGAAACCAATTAGACTATTATGGTTATCTGGGATTCTGATTATCCTTTTGCCCCAGTTATGGTTTCAGAAAAAGGACATGGAGCTTTTAAGGCTTATTTGACCAGCTGGTATTCTTTTACTATTGTTTTGGCCTATAAGCTCAGGAAGAAATAACTAAATGTTAGGAGACAAATAATTCTTCTAGTTATATGGCTTCAACATGTGTCAGGTATATGAAGCCTATTTTGAGTCATGGCACCCATCTGGTCTTGACTATACAATTTACTATACAATTGCTAGGTTTTAGTAGCATGTTCATGAGGACAGCTTTCCTGATGACAAAGGCAAGGATGTATCTCTCTAGCTGTTACTGTATGGTTGCTTTAGTACTTATATGCCAATGAAAAATTAGTATTTAACAAATATGAGATAAAAGCTCTATAGCTATAAATTCTTAAAAATCAAAAAATCAATATCTTTGTATTTGAAATGATAAGATATGACACCCCACCCTTTTTATGAGTGTTTTATGCCTGGTCTGTTTCCTGACTTGTTATGGATAATTCTTTCACAAAAGACAGTGTATATTTTCTATACCTGAACCAAAGTCAGCACTAAATGTAGAGAAAGTGTCTACACAATCCAAATAAAACAATGCTGTATGCACAACAATTATATTACATTATATCATTTTAAACTACAGCAACTGATTTCTTTGTTTAGAAACTAAAAGCCTGCTGTAAAATGGATTTCATATACATAGATACAAGATACACCAAACACACAGGATTAAAGGCAGTTTACTGGGTGCAAGGCTTTTTTCTTAGACTTCATGGTGCCCTGGAAGACTTCATGGAGCTTATTTTTATGACTATCACATTCCTTAAATACCTCCACATCTTGCATTGCTTTTAGAAACGCCATTATTTTATCCATTTCCATCGGCTAGATTCTGAGTCTTGCGTTATGAGTAAAAAAGCAGCGTTAAGCCTCATAATGCTGCTTTTTTACTATCGCTGCTATTACGAGTCTTGCAGATTTAGGGGCAACGCACACTTTTTTGGTCGTACAAATTCTTACGCAAATTGCGTATAGTCTTTTTTTTCAATGGGACTTCCATAGCGCTGGTATTACAAGCTTGTCCTGGGAGGCCAAAAAGTGAGCAGTACAGCCTATCCCGTCAAGATTCGTACCGCATTTAAAAGTCAGTAGTTATGAGTTTTACACTACAAATATGTAGCATAAAACTCATAACTAAAGTGCTAAAAAGTACACTAACACCCATAAACTACCTATTAACCCCTAAACCGAAGCCCTCCCGCATCGCAAATTATTAACCCCTAATATGCCGCTCCCGACATCGCCACCACTAGAATATAAATATTAACCCCTAAACCACCGCACTCCCGCCTTGCAAACACTAGTTAAATATTATTAACCCCTAATCTGCCACCCATATCATCGCCGCCACCTACCTACAGTTATTAACCCCTAAACTGCCGCCCCAACGTCGCCACCACTATACTAAAGGTATTAACCCCTAAATCTAAGTCTAACCCTAACACCCCCTAACTTAAATATAATTAAAATAAATATAAATAAAAATTACTATCATTACCTAAATAATTCCTATTTAAAACTAAATACTTACCTGTAAAATAAACCCTAAGCTAGCTACAATATAACTAATAGTTACATTGTAGATAGCTTAGGGTTTATTTTTATTTCACAGCTAAGTTTGTATTTATTTTAACTAGGTAGAATAATTACTAAATAGTTATTAATTATTTAATAACTACTTAGCTAAAATAAATATGAATTGATCTGTAAAATAAAACCTAACTGTTACACTAACACCTAACCTAACCCTACAATTAAATAAATTCCCTAAATGAAATACAATTAGCTAAATTCAATACAATTAGCTAAATTCCAAAAAAAAAAAAACAGTAAATTACAGAAAATAAAAAACAAATTACAAGATCTTTAAACTAATTACACCTAATCTAATAGCCCTATCAAATAAACCCCCCCCCCAAATAAAATAAAAACCCCTACCCTAAACTACCAATAGCCCTTAAAAGGGCCTTTTGCAGGGCATTGCCCCAAAGAAATCAGCTCTTTTACCTGTGAAAAAAATACAAACAACCCCCCCAACAGTAAAACCCAACACCCACACAACCAACCCCCCAAATAAAACCCTAACTAAAAAAACCTAAGCTCCCCATTGCCCTGAAAAGGGCATTTAGATGGGCATTTCCTTTAAAAGGGTATTTAGCTCTATTGCAGCCCAAACCCCTAATCTAAAAATAAAACCCACCCAATACACCCTTAAAAAATCCTAACACTAACCCCCAAAGATCCACTTACAGTTTTGAAGAGCCGACATCCATCCTCAACGAAGCCAGGAAAAGTCTTCATCCAAGCGGCAAGATGTCCTCAACGAAGCCGGCAGAAGTGGTCCTCCAGACAGGCAGAAGTCTTCACCCAGACGACATCTTCTATCTTCATCCTTTCGACGCGGAGCAGCTCCACCTTCAAGACATCCGGCACGGAACATCCTCTTCAATCGACGGCTTCTTCTACAATGAAGGTTCCTTTAAATTACGTCATCCAAGATGGTGTCCCTTATATTCCGATTGGCTGATAGAATTCTATCAGCCAATCGGAATTAAGGTTGAAAAAATCCTATTGGCTGATGCAATCAGACAATATGATTGAACTTCAATCCTATTGGCTGATCCAATCAGACAATAGGATTGAGCTTGCATTCGTTGAGGATGGATGTCAGCTCTTCAAAACTGTAAGTGGATCTTCGGGGGTTAGTGTTAGGATTTTTTAACCCCTTAATGACCAGACCATTTTTCAATTTTCTTACCCTTAATGACAAAGGCTATTTTTACATTTCTGCTGTGTTTGTGTTTAGCTGTAATTTGCCTCTTACACATTTACTGTACCCACACATATTATATAACGTTTTTCTCGCCATTAAATGGACTTTCTAAAGATACCATTATTTTCATCATATCTTATAATTTCCTATAAAAAAAATATAAAATATGAGGAAAAAATTGAAAAAAAACACACTTTTTCTAACTTTGACCCCCAAAATCTGTTACACATCTACAATCACCAAAAAACACCTATGCTAAATAGTTTCTAAATTTTGTCCTGAGTTTAGAAATACCCAATGTTTACATGTTCTTTGCTTTTTTTTCAATTTATAGGGCCATAAATACAAGTAGCACTTTGCTATTTCCAAACCCCTTTTTTTCAAAATTAGCGCTAGTTACATTGGAACCCTGATATTTGTCAGGAAAACCTGAATATCCCTTGACATGTATATATATTTTTTTAGAAGACAACCCAAAGTATTGATCTAGGCCCATTTTGGTATATTTCATGCCACCATTTCACCGCCAAATGTCATCAAATAAAAAAAAAAGTTCACTTTTTCACAAATTTTGTCACAAACTTTAGGTTTCCCACTGAAATTATTTACAAACAGCTTCTGCAATTAAGGCACAAATGGTTGTAAATGCTTCTTTGGGATCCCCTTTGTTCAGAAATAGCAGACTTATATGGCTTTGGGGTTGCTTTTTGGTAATTAGAAGGCCGCTAAATGCTGCTGCGCACCACACGTAAATTATGCCCAGCAGTGAAGGGGTTAATTAGGTAGGTTGTAGGGAGCTTGCATGGTTAATTTTAGCTTTAGGGTAGTGTAGTAGACAACCCCAAGTATTGATCTAGGCCCATTTTGATATATTTTATGCCACTATTTCACCGCCAAATGCGAGCAAACAATTAAAAAAAAATTCATTTTTCACAATTTTAGGTTTCTCACTGAAAGTATTTACAAACAGCTTGTGCTATTATAGCACAAATTGTTGTAAAAGCTTCTTTGGGATCCCCTTTGTTCAGAAATAGCAGACATATATGGCTTTGGCATTGCTTTTTGGTAATTAGAAGGCCGCTAAATGCTGCTGCGCACCACACGTAAATTATGCCCAGCAGTGAAGGGGTTAATTAGGTAGGTTGTAGAGAGCTTGCAGGGTTAATTTTAGCTTTAGGGTAGAGATCAGCCTCCCACCTGACACATCCCACCCCCTGATCCCTCCCAAACAGCTCTCTTCCCTCCCCCACCCCACAATTGTCCCTGCCATCTTAAGTACTGGCAGAAAGTCTGCCAGTACTAAATAAAAGGAGTTTTTCTTTTTTTTTAATAAAAAAAATAAAATGTTTTAGCTGTGATGGACCCCTGCCTTAGCCCCAACCTCCATGATCCCCCCCCCAGCTCTCTAACACTCTCCCCTACCTATTTGCCGCCATCTTGGGTACTGGCAGCTGTCTGCCAGTACCCAATTTGCCCCCAAAAACAAAAGTATCTTTTTCTCTTTTTGCAATTATTAATATTTTCTGTAGTGTAGCAGCCCCCCACAATACCCCAACCCCCTCCCCCTCCCAGATCCTTATATATTTATATTTTTAAAATCTTTTTTCCCCTCTCTTCCCTCCTCATTGGTGTCAGTGGCCAGCTAATCGCGTGCGCGCACGCGCGCCCCCGCACGCTCCCGGCACCCGGCGTGCACATTGCACTTACAGGAACCGGATGCCGGGTAGCGATGGGCCGCCCACCCGCCTCCCTGTTATGCTCCCACCCACCAACGAACTGGCACCATCACTACCGGTGCAGAGAGGGCCACAGAGTGGCTCTCTCTGCATCAGAGTCTTCTAAAAAGGTATTGCAGGATGCCTCCATATGGAGGCATCACTGCAATACCCTGAGAGCTGCTGGAAGCGATTGCGATCGCTTCCAGCACTCTCTTAGACAACTGACGTACCAGGTACGTCTATTGTCATTAACTGGTTGTTAATGCATGACGTACCTGGTACGTCAGTTGTCATTAAGGGGTTAAAGGTGTATTGGGTGGGTTTTATTTTTAGATTAGGGGTTTGGGCTGCAATAGAGCTAAATGTCCTTTTAACGGTAATGCCCATCCAAATGCCCTTTTCAGGGCAATGGGGGGCTTAGGTTTTTAGTTAAAGGACCAGTCAACACATTAGATTTGCATAACCAACAAATGCAAGATAACAAGACAATGTAAAAGCACTTAGTCTGAACTTCAAATGAGTAGTAGATTTTTTTATAACAAATTTCAAACTTATGTCTATTTCCACTCCCCTTATACCATGTGATAGCAATCAGCCAATCACAAATGCATATAATTATAGTCTGTGAATTCTTGCACATGCTCAGTAGGATCTGGTGACTCAAAAATTGTAAATATAAGAGACTGTGCACATTTTTTTAATGGAAGTAAATTGGAAAGTTGTTTAAAATGACATGCTGTATCTGAATCAGGAAAATTTAATTTAACCTGAGTGTCCCTTTAAGGTTTTATTTGGGGGGTTGGTTGTGTGGGTGGTGGGTTTTACTGTTTTGGGGGGGGGGGGTTGCAATGTCCCACAAAATGTCCTTTTAAGGGCTATTGGTAGTTTAGTTTAGGCTAGGGTTTTTTTTATTTTGGGTGGGCTTTTTTTATTTTGATAGGGCTATTAGATTAGGTGTAATTAGTTTAAAGATCTTGTAATTAGTTTTTTATTTTCTGTAATTTAGTGGGAGTTTTTTGTTTTGTTATTTAGCTAATTGTATTGAATTTAGTTAATTGTATTTAATTTAGGGAATTTATTTAGTTGTAGGGTTAGGTTAGGTGTTAGTGTAACTCAGGTTAGGTTTTATTTTACAGGTCAATTTGTATTTATTTTAGCTAGGTAGTTATTAAATAGTTAATAACTATTTAGTAACTTTTCTACCTAGTTCAAATAAATTCAAACTTGCCTGTAAAATAAAAATAAACCTTAAGCTAGATACAATGTAACTATTAGTTATATTGTAGCTAGCTTAGGGTTTATTTTATAGGTAAGTATTTAGTTTTAAATAGGTATTATTTAGTTTTAAATAGGTATTATTTAGTTATTAATAGTAGGTTTGATTTAGATTTAATTATATTTAAGTTAGGGGGTGTTAGGGTTAGACTTAGATTTAGGGGTTAATAAATATAGTATAGTGGCGGTGACGTTGGGGGCATCAGATTAGGGGTTAATAATATTTAATTAGTGTTTGCGATGCGGGAGTGCGGCGGTTTAGGGGTTAATATGTTTATTATAGTGGCAGTGATGTCCGGAGTGGCAAATTAGGGGTTAATAAATATAATGTAGGTGTCAGCGATGTTGGGGGCAGCAGAGTGGGGTTAATAAATATAATGTAGGTGCCGGCGATGTCGGGGGTGGCAGTTTAGGGGTTAATAAATATAATGTAGGTGTTGGCGATGTCGGGGGCGGCAGATTAGGGGTTAATAAGTGTAAGATTAGGGGTGTTTAGACTCGGGTATCATGTTAGGGTGTTAGGTGTAAATATAAATATTCTTTCCCCATAGGAATCAATGGGGCTGCGTTACAGAGCTTTACTCTGGCTGCTTTATTGTAGGTGTTAGACATTTTCTCAGCCGGCTCTCCCCATTGATGTCTATGGGGAAATCGCGCACAAGCACGTACAACCAGCTTACCGCTGACTTAAGCAGCGCTGGTATTGGAGTGCGGTATGGAGCTCAATTTTGCTCTACGTTCACTTCTTGTCTTTTAACGCCGGGTTTATAAAAACCTGTCATACCAGCGCTGTAGGTAAGTGAGCGGTGACAATAACGTGCAAGTTAGTACCGCACCCCTCATAACGCAAAACTCGTAATCTAGCCGCACGTTATTACATTTTAACGGTTTGTCTTATAATTATTTCAAATATGTTATTTAATTTCCAGGTACATGCTCTTGAGGGAAAAGCAGTGCATTTGTTTAGCTATTTGTCCGTATAACTTTGTAATACTATATAAAATTGAATCTGAAATAAAACATAGTTTTGTTCTTTATAAATGAATTATATTCTTATGCATACTTCTGGTCGGCAATTGTAATTGTGACCCACTTCCTATGTAAAAACTGATTCAATCATTAATTGAAAATTAGTAGCTCTGTTGTTCAGCATATTCAGGAAGTGCTGAAATGGTGCTTCAGATGTAACTTATCACTCTCCTATATTACTTTAGACTGTAAGTGCCTCACCAATTTCAGCAGTCCATTCGTTTCTTATGCTATTCTCATGAGCTCAATTATCTCTCCTATTCAATAGGCTTCATAAAATATAGCATTTAAAAAGTACAGTTTTGAGTAGTAAGCTCTCACTGTAAGAACTTGAATGTATTTTTCTTAACAATAGATTTTTTATTGTTTCCCACCCAGAAACGACCAGCACCTTCTGAAAGCAAAGAAAACGAAAGCTGTAAACGAGTAAAAGCCCCACATTGTATAGGTGAACAACATCCTTCTATGCCATGCTCTGCTTACCGTAACTGCACAGAGACCAATAAAAGTCATAGTTCAACATCTCAGAAGGATTTTCAAAGTCACAAAAAACAGAATAAAAGTGGATTGTTATCAGAAAACCAACATCAACAGATTGAGAAGGGACAAAAGTCACGTGACACCAAAGAGACTAAGAGGACTAAACACAAAGAAGCCCCACCCCAAGAACACAAAAGAGTGGACAGGAACAAAGAAAAGAAGGAACAAGACTCCAGTGAAGAAGAGGAAGAGGAGGAGGATGACTGGGAAGAAGAGGCTCTTTTACTGGAAAAGTGCCTTTGTCACCCAGAAGGTGCGCATTCCCATTGGTTGAAGTTTAATTAAAGCCTGTCTTTAAGTGATTACATTACTGACACACAGAGAGCAAATGTTTTTATGAATCATTTTATTACTAAATAGGTTCACAGGACGGTGAGTCAAGCATTAGGTTTCTGAAAGACCATCTGCCATAGTAGAGATAATGCTTGATAATAGAACTTGGCAAATTAATAGTCATGCTTCTCACCACTAGCACAACGTCTTTACTGTTCAAATAGAAGAATAAACACAAATTAAAAAGTTAATTTATTCCCTTTAGTCCTCCAAATCAAATCTAGGTCTTTACAGAAATAGTGAAAATGCATCTCTCATTGAGATTAACATGTGAGAAAAGGTGTCATTTAAATATTTAGTTCTCTAAAAAAGCACTTGTCAAAACTATGCAGGCTAAAAAATACCTAACTTAAACACATCCAAGTAACAAAAAACGTATTTCACTGAAACTTACAGGGCTTCGTTCTCAAGCTGTTATAAAATAATAAATTAAAGAAAATTGTACAATTTTTAAATTATTTTTATTAGAGATCTAAACAAGGCATATAAGACAGTTACACAAGCACATTTATTATCAAGTTATATATTCCTGTCTAAAAGAAAAATTAGGATGTGATGTCAGGTCCCATTTTTATAGGTCCAACCCCATTTATCACAGTGGAGTGCACTGTCATATAATTAAAGGGACACTGAACCCAATTTTTTTTCTTTCTTGATTCAGATAGAGCATGCAATTTTAAGCAACTTTCTAATTTACTCCTATTATCATTTTTTCTTTGTTCTCTTGCTATTTTTATTTGAAAAAGAAGGCATCTAAGCTTCTAGACAGCACTTTTTTATTGGTGGATGAATTTATCCACCAATCAGCAAGGACAACCCAGGTTGTTCACCAAAAATGGGCCGGCATCGAAACTTCCTTGCATTTCAAATAAAGATACCAAGAGAATGAAAATTTTTTGATAATAGGAGTAAATTAGAAAGTTGCTTAAAATGTCATGCTCTATCTGAATCACAAAAGAAAAGATTTGGGTTCAGTGTCCCTTTAAATAGTTATGATGAGTGGAATTCTAAGTTAAAATGTGCTTTCTAAACCAATCAGTTACAATTCTCACTGCTTAAAGGGATATTCCAGCCAAAATTGGAAACCACATGGGTGCATTTCGGTATTAAACTGAATTTTTTTTGTAATATACATGCATTAGCAAAAATGCTTCTAATAAAAGCTATAGCTGTTTCAAAAGGGTATTTAAGTATGCACCGTGCACCAGCATTTTAAACACAGCACTTGCTCAGAGAGCCTAAGGTGCTTGTACCACCTGGTAATGACTCCATTAGTTAATTGCTGACATGATATACAAGCCCCACTGATTATCTGAGCAGCTGTATTATTTAAAATGCTGGTGCACTGAGAATATCTAGCTATGCTTCACATGCACTTGCAGAGAAAAATGTTAACATTAAAACAGTAATACATTTTACTAGAAGCATTTTTGCCAATACATGTATATTGCAAATATGTTTCTATTCAAAGATGTAATAAATCTATGTGCATTTAAATTTTGACTGGAATGTCCCTTTAACAGATATCTGTTTAAAATATAGGACTAGCCTGGGATGTGATGCGCAGAACACAATTTCTCATGTAATTAGCCTTAGTCGATTTGTCCTAAAATCATATAAAATCATACAATGCAGAGAATTAAGTAAGAGAGAAAAACGCAATAGAAATGTGACAATCAAATTGAGTACTCCTCAGTGTGTGTGAATAAGTATTTAACCCAAAAGGACCTTTTAGGTATAGAAGTTTAGTTCATCTTCATAGGTGCTGATATTCAGGTTTGTGTGCATATTGTCACGCCGGTCCTCCGGTCTCAGGTCACGGCCTCCACTCCTATCCGTTGTCATGAAGGTTGCTTCAGGCGCACAGCGATTACATCATCGCTGCACGCCCTGTCTTCCCTTGATGCCGGTCCGGATCTCACCTGTGCTCTCCTTGGCGCAAATCTTGCTCCTATATAAGTACCTCAGTTGCTTTTATCTTTGCCCAGGTATAGGTGTTACTGTATGTGCTCCTGGGTGCTTATTTGCTGAACTGCTGCCTACCACATCGTTACTGAACTTTGCTTGTTTTAAGACTACTCTATTGCTTAAACCCTGAACTGCTGATTGCCTTTTGTTGCTGTCCTTTGCCTGTTCCTGAACATTCTACTGGTTTACCCCTGAACTGTTTATTGCCTTTTGTTTCTGACCTCTGCCTGTTCCTGACCATTCTACTGGGTTACCCCTGAACTGCTGAACTGCTGGATTGCCTTTCTGTTGCCAAATTCTGCCTGTCTCTGACCATTCTACTAGTTAACCCCTTAACTGCTGGATTCCCTTTCTGTTGCCGAACTCTGCCTGTCTCTGACCATTCTTGGCCTTACCCTTATTGCCGTGAAGGACTACCCTGTCTACCGTGATTACTGCTTACCTCATTTCTTAAACTCACTTTGTTCTGGGCTATTTCTTTATCCTTCCACTTGATGCCGGGATAAGAAGACTACTGGCCAAGTTTGGTCTGATAGGGAAATATCCCACGAACATGACATGTGTATTCTAAACTAGAGCATGTGTATTCTGAACTAGAGGCTATAACCGCTATTGCTCTCCTCACTGGTTGCAGAGAAAAACGCTGCTCCTGTTGCCACACAGCTAGTCCCTGCTGCTAGTGCTGTAACCTCTTCCCCTGTTTCTGAAAGTATTTTCCGGATACCGTTGCCTGACTAGTATGATGGTACTACCGACTGTAAGGGTTTCCTCAGCCAGTGCAGGCTGCACTTCCACAATGACCCTGACACCTTCCAGTCTAATCGGTCAAAGGTCACTTATCATTTCTTTATTGAAAGACAAGGCCCTAGCCTGGGTCTCTCCCCTTTTGGAACAGAGTGCTCAGCTCCTGAACGATGCAGATACCTTCATTTCTGCATTATCTTCCGTATTTGGGATCTCTAGCTGCACTCCTGCTGCAGAATACTCTCTCCTGGATCTCCGCCAGAGCAATAGATCTGTTGCACAATACGCCATTGAGTTTCACACCTTGGCATGAGACCAGTTGGGATGGTAGTGCTCTCAAAGCGGCCTTCAGGAGAGGCCTGCATGAAGGCATCAAGGATAAGCTCACTTATCGTGAGGTTCCATCTTCCCTGGATGAATTCATAACACTTTGCATCAGTCTGGATTCTCACTTTCAGGAAAGACAAGCTGAGAGATATAGAACTCGCAGAATCCTTCCCTCTCGTCCTCCTACCCGTCGAGTCTCTAGACTATCCTCTACCCCTTCAGCACCTCCAGTTACCTCTGAAGAAGAACCCATGTATCTCTCTTCCCTTAAGCCCTCTGAATCTGAAAGACAGAGAAGAAGGAGATTAAGACTGTGTTTTTATTGTGGTTCTAATTCACACACACTCAAGAATTATGATATACTGTTGGGAAAAGCCAACGCTTAGAGGATAACAGTAGGGTACCTCTAAGCCTGGCCACTAAAAATTCCCCTCACTCTTCTCGGATCCTGGTACCCTTACCTTTCTTCAGAATTCTGTCCATGCTCAAGCCTTTATTGATTCAGCAGCAGCTGGAAATTTCCTAGATCACCGTTTCCTGATTCACGCAGGGTTGCCTCTTCTTCAGAAAAAAAACAGTCTTAAAATAACCACTCTGGATGGCACTTCCTTTGGATCAGGTTTAATCCATTTTGAATCAGCACCCCTAACCATGAATGTGGGAGTCCTACATACCGAACAGTTGCAGTTCGATGTCATTCATTCTTCTGCACAACCAGTTATCCTTGGTCTTCCTTGGCTACATAAACACAATCCTCATTTCGACTGGACTGAGGGACATCCTGTTTTTACACCTGCCTGGCTAAGGTTACTCCGCTGCATCACATCCCTATAGCCAGCCTTCTAACCCCTTATAATCTTCCCTAAGTATATGCAGAATTTATAGATGTCTTTGAAAAGAAAGCAGCTGCTGTGCTGCCACCTCAACATCCTTATGACTGCAAAATTGACCTCTTTCCTGGAGCCCCACTTCCTAAAGAGAGGACTTATCCGCTCTCCAAAGCTGAAACCAAGGCCATAAAGGAATAAATCCAAGAGAACCTAGCTAAAGGCTTTATTCGCCCTTCCTCCTCTCCTGACGGGGCTGGCTTCTTTTTTGTCAGTAATAAGGATGGTGGTCTCAGACCCTGTATCAACTACAGAGCCCTAAACAATATTACAATCAAGAACCGTTATCCTATTCCTTTGATCTCTGAATTATATGATTCGCTCCAAAATGCTTGCTACTTTACAAAGTTGGATCTACGTGGGGCGTACAATCTCATTCGTATCTTCACGGGACATGAGTAGAAGACTGCCTTCAACACGAGATGAAGGCATTACAAATACCTTGTAATGCCTCTTTTGGGTTGTGCAATGCCCCTGCTGTCTTATCCAAGCATTCGTCAATGATGACTTCCATGACTTCCTTAAAGGGACAGTTCACCCAAAAACTTTCTCCCCTTTAAATTATTCCCAATGATCCTTTTTACCTGCTAGAGTGTATTAAATTGGTTGCAAGTAGCTCCTTTACTCATATTTCAGCATTTGAAATAGCTGATTTAGCTTGTGGTTTCCCAACCTATACTGAAAGTTTTGATACTGGCGTATATGCTATTGACAAGCCTAAGTAAACACAGCCAGCAGAAGAGATTATACCCTCAGTGGGGGCATGATAGTTAAGTAATAAAATGATAATTTTCCATTTTTCTCTCTATGTATTGAGCTTTGGTGTTCCAGACAAATATAAGATAAGGAAGCAAGTCTGTGTACATGAAAGTGATAACATAATGAGATCTGATATTACCTGAAGCTCAACCCATTGTAATAGGCTGTGGTTTCAAAGCACAAAACCAGCTACTTCAGATACACAAATAAACCCGAAAATGCAATTTTTCAAATATTTTATACTCTGCAGTTGGTATAACAAGTCATTTAAAATACATTTATGGAAAAACAATTTTACAGTGTACTGTCCCTTTAATCGCACTGTCATCGTCTATTTGGATGACATCCTCATATTGTTCTCCACCCTTGAGGAGCATTATGAGCATGTAAAACAGGTAATTCATCACCTCAGAAACAATTCTCTGGTAGCCAAGCTGGAGAAATGCGAGTTTGATCAAGTTCAGATCCAGTTCCTTGGATATGCCATCTCAAAGGAGAGTTTTGCCATGGATCCTACAAAGCTAACCGCAGTTCTGGAATGGCCTCAACCCACCTCTTTAAAGGAACTACAGAGATTCTTGGGGTTTTCCAACTATTATCACAAGTTTATAAAGAACTTCTCCCAAATTGTTGCTCCACTCACTGAGCTGACTAAACGAAACAGAGACTGCAAGAATTGGCCTCCTGTAGCTGTGGATGCTTTCATCTGAAAAAGGTCTTGTGTTCTGCTCCTGTGCTCTGCCATCATGTTCCTGACCTACAGTTCACTCTAGAGGTTGATGCCTCAGAGCTAGGAGCTGGTGCAGTCTTAACCCAAAGGGACCCTTTAACCTTTAAAGCTGCACCCTGTAGCCTTTTTTCCAAATGGTTTACTCCTGCAGAGAGGAATTACGATGTGGGTAATTGTGAACTCTTAGCCATTAAGATGGCCTTGACTGAATGGCGTCATTGGCTAGAGGGTACCACCAACCCCATTCAGATTCTCACTGACCACAAGAATCTGACGTACCTAGAGACTGCTCATCGACTCAATCCTCAACAGGCCAGGTGGGCCTTATTCTTTTCCCGTTTTAACGTTATAGTCTCTTATCTTCCTGGGACCAAGAATAAAAAAGCTGATGCCCTTTCCCGTCAGTTTCCTCAGTCTAACGACTCTTTTGAAGCTTCTATCAAAAACATCATACATCCTTCCTGTATGGTTGCTCAGCTCAACACCTCTCTTCTTCAAAGACTGCAACGTGCCCAATCAAGAAAACCTCCTGAAGCCCCTGCGGCTCCTGAGATTCTTTATGCTCCTCCAAACCTTCGCTCTCCTGGGCTCATGACAGCAAGCTGTCAGGTCATCCTGGTTTGACGAAAACCTTTAAACTCCTTTCCCAACACGTGTGGTGGCCTACAATGAAGTCTGACTCTCAGGATTATGTCAAGGCTTGTCAGACTTGTGCTGTTAATAAGATCCCCCATTCCCTACCTCATGGCCTACTTCAACCATTGTCCATACCTAAACAACCATTGACACACATAGCCATGGATTTTGTTGTAGACCTCCCTCCTTCGGACCATCAATCAGTCATCTGGGTTGTGGTGGATCGGTTCTCCAAACTTGCTCCTTTACCTAAGTTACCTACACCCCAAGAATTGTCCATTCTTTTTCTGTTACACATGGTATGTCCTCCATGGTATACCCGTAAATATTGTCTGACAGAGGACCTCAATTTATTTCCACCTTTTGGAGAAGCTTCTGCAAATTGCTTGGAACCACTGTTTCTTTGTCCTCTGGTTATCACCCCCAGACTAACGGGCAGACTAATGGGCAGACGGAGAGAACCAATCAGGATCTTGAAGCTTATTTCAGAACATATGTCAATTCACAGCATACTAATAGGTCTGGGTTGTTACCCCTAGCTGAACTGGCAAGGAATACTCATTCTTCTCTACAATGCTCTCCTTTCCAAGCCGCACCTGGTTATCAACCTCGTGTTTTTCCTCTTTCTGCTCAGTCTACAGGAGTTCCTGCTGCAGCACGGCGCTTAACTGACCTCACTACCCATTGGCAACAAAAACGCTCTCAGTTATGCTCAGCTGTCTCCAGATACAAGAGCTTTGCTGACCATCACTGAGCTACTATTCGTGCCTTTTCTTCAGGTGATCGTGTCAGGGTCTCTACCCGACATATACGCTTACGTCAACCTTGTAACAAATTAGGGCCTCTGTATATTGGTCCTTATAAAGTTCTCAAGAGACTTTCTCCTGTTGTCTACAGAGTGGCCTTGACTAAAGCCTTACACATTCACCCGGTCTTTCAAATTTCCATGCTCAAACCATACATCACGAGTAAATATACTCGACTCAGAAGTCCTCCTTCTCCACTCATGATGCAAGGGGAGCTGGAGTATGAGGTTGCTAGGATCCTGGACTCCAGAATTAAATGCAGGCAGCTCCAATACCTCGTTCACTGGACGGGTTACTCTGTGGTGGATCGTTCCTGGGTCCCTGCCCCTGATGTACATGCTCCACCTTTGGTCTCCAAATTCCATGCTGCTCATCCTTTGAAATCGACTCTGGTTCCCAGAGGGAACCCTTGAGTGGGGGGCTATGCTGCTCCTCTGGTCTTAGGTCTTGGCCAATCCGATCCATTGTCATGGCCGTTGCCATGGACGCGGTGGTGGCTTAAGGCACATAGTGATGATGTCATTGGCGCACGCCCTGTCTTCCCCTGATGCTGGTCTGGATCTCACCTGTGCTCTCCTTGGCGCGAATCCTGCTCCTGTGTAATACCTCAGTTGCTTACATCTTTGCCCAAGTATAGGTGTTACTGTATGTGCTCCTGGGTGCTTATTTGCTGAACTGCTGCTTACCTTATCGTTACTGAACTTTGCCTGTTTCAAGACTCGGAATTAAGGTAGGAAAAATCTGATTGGCTGATTGAATCAGCCAATAAGATTGAAGTTCAATCCGAGTGGCTGATCCAATCAGCCAATCAGATTGAGCTTGCATTCTATTGGCTGTTCCGAACAGCCAATAGAATGCGAGCTCAATCTGATTGGCTGATTCAATCAGCCAATCAGATTTTTCCTACCTTAATTCCGATTGGCTGATAGAATCCTATCAGCCAATCGGAATTCGAGGGACGCCATCTTGGATGACGTCACTTAAAGGAACCGTCATTCATCAGGAAGTCGTCGGTGGAAGAAGATGGCTCCGCGTCGGCTCGTCTGAAGATGGCTCCGCTCCGGATGGATGAAAATTGAAGACACCGCCTGGATGAAAACTTCAATTGGATGAAGACCTCTTCAGCGCCCCTTGGATGATGACTTCAATCGGATGGAAGACTTCTTCAGCGCCCCTTGGATGATTACTTCGGCCGCTGCAGATGTCCTCTTCTGTTCCATCGGTGGTCGGCTGGCTGAAGACGGCTAAAGGTAGGATGATCTTCAGGGGGGTAGTGTTAGGTTTATTTAAGGGGGGTTTTGGTTAGAGTAGGGGTGTGTGGGTAGTGGGTTTTAATGTTGGGGGGTTGTAATTTTTATTTACAGGCAAAAGAGCTGATTTCTTTTGGGCATGCCCCGCAAAAGGCCCTTTTAAGGGCTGGTAAGGTAATAAAGCTGTTAACTTTTTAATGTAGAATAGGGTAGGGCATTTTTTTTTATTTTGGGGGGCTTTGTTATTTTATTAGGGGGCTTAGATTAGGTGTAAGTAGCTTAAAATTGTTGTAATATTTTTTAAATGTTTGTAACTTATTTTTTTTATTTTTTGTAACTTATTTTTTTTTATTTTTTGTACTTTAGTTAGTTTATTTAATTGTATTTAATTGTAAGTATTTGTAATTAATTAATTTAATTTATTTAATGATAGTGTAGTGTTAGGTTTAATTGTAGCTTAGGTTAGGATTTATTTTACAGGTAATTTTGTATTTCTTTTAGCTAGGTAGATATTAAATAGTTAATAACTATTTAATAACTATTCTAACTAGCTAAAATAAATACAAAGTTACCTGTAAAATAAATTTAAATCCTAAAATAGCTACAATGTAATTATTAATTACATTGTAGCTATCTTAGGGTTTATTTTACAGGTAAGTATTTAGTTTTTAATAGGAATAATTTATTTAATGATAGTGTAGTGTTAGGTGTAATTGTAACTTAGGTTAGTTTTTATTTTACAGGTAAATTTCTCTTTATTTTAGCTAGGTAGCTATTAAATAGTTATTAACTATTTAATAGCTATTGTACCTAGTTAAAATAAATTGAAATTTGCCTGTAAAATAAAAATAAATCCTAAGATAGATACAATATAATTATTATTTATATTGTAGCTATATTAGGGTTTATTTTAAAGGTAAGTATTTAGTTTTAAATAGGATTAATTTAGTTAATAAGAGTTATAATATTTAGATGTATTTAATTAATATTTAAGTTAGGTGGGTGTTAGGGTTAGGGTTAGACTTAGGTTTAGGGGTTAACATATTTATTATAGTTGCGGCGGTGTAGGGGGGGCAGTATAGGGGTTAATAAATTTATTATAGGTGGCGACGGTGTAGGGGGGCAGATTAGGGGTTAATAAGTTTAATATAGGTGGTGGCGGGGTCCGGGAGCGGCGGTTTAGGGGTTAAACAATTTATTTAGTTGCGGCGGGGTCCGGGATTGGCAGGATAGGGGTTAATAAATTTATTATAGGTGGCGGCGGTATAAGGGGAGGCAGGATAGGGGTTACTAGGTATAATGTAGGTGGCGGTGGGCTCCGGGAGCAGCGGCTTAGGGGTTAATAACTTTATTTAGTTGCGGGGGGCTCCGGGGGCGCTGGTATAGGGGGTAGAACAGTGTAGTTTAGTGTGAGTGCTTAGTGACAGGGGTATCAATAAAGCTGGGAAAAAGCCGAAGAGCAGCAAGATCGTATGAGTGATAACTATCACAGTCCGCTGCTCATCGCCCTGTACTTGGTGCGTGGCTTTTTGACAGCTTTATTGATAACTTTGGCGAGATTATTCAGGTCCGAGGCGGCGATGGTAGGTGAGCTTAGGCGGGCGTATTGGGCCGACGAAGGCAGATAAGTAGACACGTTGATAACTAGGCCTCCAGGGCTATATTGATATTACCCTCTAAAGTAAAAGAAGTAATAATAATTAGAATGTCAAAACAAAATAGCGTCCTAGGAATATAAATAGAGGTAACTTTATTTTTTAATTTGCAATACTGAACCATGCTCTAAAATATATACATTACTGGGAACTACTAACGTACTCTTCTTGATTCATTAAAGGTAATGCATGAGTTCTGTGTTCATTTAAGTGAGTTACAGCTGTCATGAGTCATTCTTTAATAACTGCTTAGCCCCATTTGCATTTTTATGAATATGCACCAAGAAATTAATTTTCTATTGCATACAGTCTTGTGTTTATCTTTTTAAATTACAGTTTGTTGCATAAAATGTGATTCTGTCCATATCTTCTATCGACCTTTCATGTTTGTGAAGGGTAGCATGTAATTATGGGTGATGAGTGTCTCAAAGCAGAATGAGAGCCTCCTGTGACACTTACAACTATGAGTCATACGAGATAATATCATTTCGCATTTCAGACCATCGTCATGGTTCAAGTGCTTTGAGCAAACAAATGGTGTATCAGTATTACACGCATGCAAACTAGTGAGTGTTATATTGTATGAGCAGAATAATGCAGTTTGTTTTAACAGCCTACAGAAACAGTAATATTCTGATCACATGCAAAGTACATCTACAGTTCAGGGCTCAGATTACACGTGTGTGACCGTATTCTGCTCCATACCAAATAAACGCTACTGCTGTGTAAGTGCTACGTTCATGTTAGTCAGTGCACAGGTCTTTTTAGATTTAATCCTGATACAATAAAGGCTCAAACTTTAACCTGTTTGAAGAGATTAACTAGTCATTACATTGACGTTAGCAGAAAAGGATTGAGTCAGAGCAATGTTACATAGAAATATATAAATCATTTGCACATGCACAGGGTTATGTTATTCTCTGTACAAAAAAACACTGTGTGTATATATATATATATATATATATATATACTGTATATAATTATTTTTATTTTATTTATTTATTTCCCATTGTATCCCCTTATTTACAGGTTCCTTTATTATTTCTACTTGTTCATGTTTTATTTGCTCCCTCAAAAGACCTTCTGTTTACACTTTTGTGACTCCATCTTCATTTTTCTCGTAAGCTTCCTTAATGCCCCAACTTTTCTCTATTGGTGTCCAATTTTTACCGTCTTTATCAAAATGACAAAAAATGAAAAGCTCGAGCACATTGAGTGAATGTGGACAATAATTCTCATTTATATTATCAGCATTTATGCAGTCAAGGAAAGAACTAGTTCACTAGTGCAGAAGTAGAGTAGTATGCTGTGTCATATGCATGATGTAAATATGTATAGCTAAATGTCTCGTTAGCATTAACATTTTCTCTGAGAGCAATAGGCTTTCATCAGGGGTGGACTGAGCAGTTGGGCAAATAGGACTTGGACGGAGGGCCCTGCAGTTAGGGGCCAGCAAGTGGTGTCACCAAGGCACCTGGTGCTCTGCCTATGCTGAAACAGGATATTTCAGCACACAGGCTTATAATGCACGCCACCCAAGGACCACTGCCTAGGTCCTCAATCCATAAATAGAAAAACAGCAGGCGGGTGACAGCAAATGCAATAACTATTTATTGTGGAGACAAAAAAAAGAGGGCAATGTTTCGGGATCTTATCCCTTATTCATGCCATCATATCTGCCTATGCTCACATTCAGAGTTAGTTAAATAAGCTAGTACAGCGGTGACAGCTGAGCTGAGCTAGCAGTTGTGACTGTAAGTTAACAGGTGACAGCAGGCAGGCAAATGTTAGAATGGGACTAAACACAAAAAGTGTGGCAAAGATTTATAAAAAGTTTCGGCTGCAGGGGTCGTATGAGCAAACTTGCAGCCAAGAGTTAAGAAGCAGCAGTCATTAGACCGCTGATTCTCAACCCACTTTGCCACCTGTTATGTGGCGTATCTCAATCACCATGCACTTTTCCAACCAGGGAGACTGACAGCCCCTGCCTGCACTCAATTGGCTGCACACGAGCAGGGGCAGTGTTGTACACTAGCCATAGTGTGCAATGATAAGTGCAGAGATGCAATGCTGGGATGACAGGAGCGAAGATGTCCACCCGTGTCCACCAGACTCTATTAAATCTTGCCCACTAAGTGATTGCAGGCCACCCTCACGCTCATAGAGTAGCTATGCTAGTGGTTTTGAGCTGGGCAGGCAGCAAATGATCATTAGTTAGTGCAGCTGCCAGTAACTAAGCAGTTATGGGTGGTCAGAAAAGGGGTCATGGCCCTGGAGTGGGGACCTTGGCACTATCCCAGGAGTGGAGTCTGGATGGGGGGCCCTGGAGTGTTGAGTTTGGCCCTGGAGGTTGGAGACCCTGTCCCTTGAGGTTAGGGGTCCTTTTGGGGGCAGGGCATGGAGAGGGTGGGGTGAGGGAGGGGCATAGTGGGTGGGCAGTGGAGGAAGTGGAAGGATCTTATCCAATTTTTTACCCAGGGGCCCTGATTAGTCTCAGTCCGCCCCTGGCTGTAATGATTTATCAATCTCTTTGAAACCTTGGTGTGATCACTGTCATATTTTTTTTTTCTAGAAAAGCAACAGCTCTCAGAACCATCTCTGCACTCTGAAGATGTCCCAGACTACTACAAGTAAGATTTAAATCTGGTACTGTTTGAAAACTAATTTTCCAAAACTGCACTTGCTGTTATGTAAAATATTTAAAAATCTTGTTCCTAGCTATGAATGAGTTGCATTCCTCAACTCTTAGTTGTAGAAGATTTTATAGTAGAAAATCTACAAAAAAACAAACAAAAAAGCACATACATGATTCCCAGCAGTATTTAAAAACAAAATAATTACACACATACAAATTGCACTTAAAGGGACAGTAAAGTCAAAATTAAACTTTCATAATTCAGATAGGGTGTGCAATTTTAAACAACTGTCCAATTTACTTTTATCATCAAATTTTCTTTGTTCTCTTGGTATTCTTTGTTGAAAGCTAATGGGTAATAAAGGGATTATCTATCTTTTTAAATAATAACAATTCTGGAGTAGACATTCCCTTTAAATTTAAAAGACAACCAGTCTTTAGGCAAGAATACTAAATCCACAGTACACTTCACTACAAAGGAATTGATCAAGTTTGTAAAAGCGTTTTATATAATTCAAAAGCCTCAAGTCTTCTTGCATCAGTCAAAAAAGGAGAATCTCTACAATTTCCTCTACGTATTTAGGACCAGATTACAAGTGGAGCGGTATTTAACGTTCCCGCTCGCGTGCTAACTCCTCTAGAAGAAAGTTTTTTGTGCACGTCTGGTAACGTTCGTATTACAAGTTGAAAGTAAATAGTTTTCGCTCGTGCACTATCCCAATGCACGCAAAAAGCCAAAGTGGGGGGGAAAAAACTAACACCCTACTCGTACGCAAACTTGATCACATATCTGATGGTATTTTGGTACAATATATATCTATACCTATATATATAGATGATTATAAATAGGTATCTATTTATAAATATACGTAGAACATATTCCTCTATGTGAAGAAAATTGGAATGTTTACAGTAAATACACAGTATAACACTTTATTAAATATAAATATTTCATCTACTTTACTGCAAAGGGCTCCAATGCGCTTATATAAATGTCTATATATGTAAACATATGTTTTTGAGTTTATATATGTATATATGTCTGTAAATACATATATACACATATAAATAAATATGTACACACATATAAACATATATGTATGTAAATATATATATATATATATACAGTATATATATATATATGTATATATATATGTATATATATATATACAGGTGGCCCTCGGTTTACAACGGTTCAATTTACACCGTTTCAGAATAACAACCTTTTTTTCCAGTCATGTGACTGCTATTGAAAAGCATTGAGAAGCAGTGCATTTATTAAAATAGCCAGTAGGTGGAGCTGTCCGCTTGTGTTGCAGCAAAGCCAAGCAAGCTGAAATTAATTAGTTTAACTAGACCTGAGCTATCGAGCAGATTTCAAAGGAACGAGATCTTCCTGTCTATAAATCAGTCCAGATTGGAATGCATAGAAAGAACTGTTTGCAGAAAAATGCAAGTGAAGTCTGTGTTGTTTAATTTTTTTATTAGGTTTATAATGCTGTTTAGCAAATGTTTTTGTTCATTTAACTTAGTTTAATTATATATTCTGTGTTGTGTGATTATTTTATTAGGGTTATAATGCTGTTTAGCATTTAAAGTCTTCATCTCAAAGCTTTAAAAATAATGTATTAGGTGTTATGAGAATTTTGAGAGGGGCCTGGAACCGAACTCCCTCACTTCCCATTGACTTACATTATAAACTGGGTTTCAATTTACAACGGTTTCGATTTACAACCATTCCTTCTGGAACCTAACCCCGGCGTAAACTGAGGGCTACCTGTATATATATATATATATATATATATATATATATATATATATATATATATATACACACAAATACATCTTTAGACACGTATATGTATGTATCTCAATGTTAAAGCCCTTTGCCTGCCTTTTTCTTCTCTATCACCTGAAACCTTATATCTTTGAGCCCTTATAACTATTGCTTTTTTAAAAAAAAAAATAATTTTTATTTGATATTATTATTATGAGTGTAACTGTACTTTGTAATGTATTTTTGATGTGTTTTGTGACACTTTTTTGTTTCACGAAACAGTAAACAAGAGCTCTGAGGATGCGCTATTCCGACGCATACTAAAGGAACATTATACACTAAATTTTTAATTGTGCTCAAGCGATCGCGTTTACTTTTAACTTGTAATACGAGCACTACATCTGCCGCGTGCAAACAGCCACAATAAAACTGCTGTCGATCACGCGTAATTGTTAGCGTACTAATCGTAATCTGTCCCTTAATTTGCACGTGGGCTAACTTCCTCAGAAGGTCTTGATTCTTCTAGTTTTTTTTTTTTAAACAAAGCTGTACCGCTGTGGTTTCCTTAAATGCAAGATTTTCTTTTTAAACATATTTTTCGGTTTCTGTTTAGATTTTTAGATGTCTGAATATACATTATGCTACTGTTTTTATCTTCTTTTTTCTTCTGAATTTTCGTACTCAAACATCATTTTTAAGCCCAAAACTATTGGTTCAAATAAAACATAAAATATAAAGTATAAATTAAAAACTTTATTTAGATGTTTTGGTGAAACAACATCTGTGAATTGATGAAGCTGAGATGCTTTTCATTGTACAAACAACTTGTTTCATGTCCCTTGCTAGTTATGATCATTAGCCTTGCTCAGAGACCCCCTAGGCTAGTGACAAAGTCATTTTTAAATGAAGAACTGTTGTATATGTAAAGAAATCTCAGGACGCAATTTACGCTGTAAAAAGTTTAACTCCTTGAATGCTGAAATTAGTCATATACAATCTCTTAATACGGACAAGAACTAAGAATATTGGCAACAGAAATGAAGCTGCTAGCCTTTCTGTTAAACTACCACGTTGGCCTATAATCTGTTTTATTTTATTTTTTATCAATTTCTCAGTATTATTGTATGTAAATAAAATATTCCTTCAAAACATGTTAAATTAAATAAAATAATATGCCAAGAAAATACTTGCTGTGTTTGTGAACATTTTTATTTTCCTGTGGCAAAGAAATATTTGAAATAAACCAATTTACAATTTTCACATCCTTTTAACTATTGTTTAACTTGTGTTTAAATTGTGTTTTGTTTTATTTTCTAAGTGAGCTCAAGCAGGGTAGTTATGATAAAATCTTTTCTGTTGATACTGAACATATTGCAGAGTAATACATTTCTAGGTACTTCTTGTATCTAGAAGACTTAAAATACTAATCCATCATTTTTTTAATATTTTTATAAAGATGTGGTGAGAATACAGCAATCAAAACTTATACCAATCAAATTTTATGCAATTATAATACTTTAAAGGGACAGTCAACACCAGAATTGTTGTTGTTTTAAAAGATAGATAATCCCTTTATTACCCATTCCCCAGTTTTGCATAACCAACACAGTTATATTAATATACTTTTTACCTCTGTGATTAACTTGTATCTAAGCATCTTCTGACAGCCCCCTGATCACATGACATTTTATTTATTATCTATTGACTTTCATTTTAGCCAATTAGTGCAGTGTCTGCCACAATCCACGGGCGTGCTCACAATGTTATCTATAGGGTTTACCTGAACTAGCTCTCCCCTGCTGTGAAAAGCAAATACAAAAGCATGTGATTAGAGGCGGCCTTCAAGGGCTTAGAAATTATCATATGAGCCTTCCTAGGTCTATCTTTCAACTAAGAATACCAAAAGAACAAAGCAAAATTGGTGATAAAAGTAAATTGGAAAGTTGTTTAAAATGACATGCCCTATTTGAAACATGAAAGGTTTTTTTGGACTTGACTGTCCCTTTAAACTAGACTAGAATATTCAAACAGTTATTGTATCAAATATTATACATTTATATAGTTCTGACACCCTAAAAGCAATTGCAATTATAAAAAATAAATACATTATAAATATACATACACCCATACATGTTGTTGTTTTTGCTATAATTGCAATTGCTTTTAGGGTATAAGAACTATAATACATTGATAATATTTGATTAATCATTAACTGTTTTAATATTAAAGGGACATGAAGCCCCACATTTTTATTTTGTGACTCAGATAGATCATACAATTTTAAACAAATTTCCAGTTTACTTCTATAATGAAATGTGCTTTGTTCTATTGGTATCTATTGTTGAAAAGCATACCTAGGTAGTTTCAGGAACTGGGCGCTAGCTGCTGATTGGTGGCTGCTTATATATGCCTTGTATCATTGTCTTACCAATGTCTTCAGCTAGTTTCAAGTAGTGCATTGTTGCCCCTTCAATATCAAGAAAATAAAGCAAAAATGATAATACAGGGAGTGCAGAATTATTAGGCAAATGAGTATTTTGACCACATCATCCTCTTTATGCATGTTGTCTTACTCCAAGCTGTATAGGCTCAAAAGCCTACTACCAATTAAGCATATTAGGTGATGTGCATCTCTGTAATGAGAAGGGGTGTGGTCTAATGACATCAACACCCTATATCAGGTGTGCATAGTTATTAGGCAACTTCCTTTCCTTTGGCAAAATGGGTCAAAAGAAGGACTTGACAGGCTTAGAAAAGTAAAAAATAGTGAGATATCTTGCAGAGGGATGCAGCACTCTTAAAATTGCAAAGCTTCTGAAGCGTGATCATCGAACAATCAAGCGTTTCATTCAAAATAGTCAACAGGGTCGCAAGAAGCGTGTGGAAAAACCAAGGCGCAAAATAACTGCCCATGAACTGAGAAAAGTCAAGCGTGCAGCTGCCAAGATGCCACTTGCCACCAGTTTGGCCATATTTCAGAGCTGCAACATCACTGGAGTGCGCAAAAGCACAAGGTGTGCAATACTCAGAGACATGGCCAAGGTAAGAGAGGCTGAAAGACGACCACCACTGAACAAGACACACAAGCTGAAACGTCAAGACTGGGCCAAGAAATATCTCAAGACTGATTTTTCTAAGGTTTTATGGACTGATGAAATGAGAGTGAGTCTTGATGGGCCAGATGGATGGGCCCGTGGCTGGATTGGTAAAGGGCAGAGAGCTCCAGTCCGACTCAGACGCCAGCAAGGTGGAGGTGGAGTACTGGTTTGGGCTGGTATCATCAAAGATGAGCTTGTGGGGCCTTTTCGGGTTGAGGATGGAGTCAAGCTCAACTCCCAGTCCTACTGACAGTTTCTGGAAGACACCTTCTTCAAGCAGTGGTACAGGAAGAAGTCTGCATCCTTCAAGAAAAACATGATTTTCATGCAGGACAATGCTCCATCACACGCGTCCAAGTACTCCACAGCGTGTCTGGCAAGAAAGGGTATAAAAGAAGAAAATCTAATGACATGGCCTCCTTGTTCACCTGATCTGAACCCCATTGAGAACCTGTGGTCCATCATCAAATGTGAGATTTACAAGGAGGGAAAACAGTACACCTCTCTGAACAGTGTCTGGGAGGCTGTGGTTGCTGCTGCACGCAATGTTGATGGTGAACAGATCAAAACACTGACAGAATCCATGGATGGCAGGCTTTTGAGTGTCCTTGCAAAGAAAGGTGGCTATATTGGTCACTGATTTGTTTTTGTTTTGTTTTTGAATGTCAGAAATGTATATTTGTGAATGTTGAGATGTTATATTGGTTTCACTGGTAAAAATAAATAATTGAAATGGGTATATATTTGTTTTTTGTTAAGTTGCCTAATAATTATGCACAGTAATAGTCACCTGCACACACAGATATCCCCCTAAAATAGCTATAACTAAAAACAAACTAAAAACTACTTCCAAAACTATTCAGCTTTGATATTAATGAGTTTTTTTGGGTTCATTGAGAACATGGTTGTTGCTCAATAATAAAATTAATCCTCAAAAATACAACTTGCCTAATAATTCTGCACTCCCTGTAGAAGTAAATTGGAAAGTGTTTATATATATATATATATACACTATATATATATATATATATATATATATATATATATATATATATATATATATATATATATATATATATACACACACACACTATATATATATATATATATATATATATATATATACACACACAGTATATATATATACATATATATATATATATATATATATATATATATACAGTATATATATGTATATATGTATATATATTTATATATATATGTGTGTGTGTGTGTATAATTTATTTTCTGTAAACACAGTTTCTTACCCTCAAAATTTACAGTTACCCATTTCAAATATTTTCTTTTTGCTCTTGTATTAACAAAACACAAATACTAATTAAAGGGACATGCAACCCTTGTTTGTGGGTGTATGTGTGATTCAGACAGAGCATACAGTTTAAAGGGACAGTCTACACCAGCATTTTTATTGTTTAAAAAGATAGATAATCCCTTTATTACACATTCCCTAGTTTTGCATAACCAACACAGTTATATTAATACATTTTTTAGCTCTGTGATTTACCTTGTATCTACCTCTGCAAACTGCCCCCTTATTTCAGTTCTTTTGACAGATATGCATCTTAGCCAATCAGAACTGGCTCCCTGGAACTCCACATGCATGAGCACAGTGTTATCTATATGACACACATGAACTTACACCCTCTAGTGGTGAAAAACAGTCAAAATGCCCTGAGAGAAGAGGCAGCCTTCAAGGGCTTAGAAATTAACAAATGAACCTCCTAGGTTTAGCTTTCAACTAAGAATACCAAGAGAACAAAGCAAAATTGGTGAAAAAAGTAAATTGGAAAATTGTTTAAAATTATATTCTCTATCTGAATCATGAAAGTTTATTTTGGACAAGACTGTCCCTTTAACACAATCAAATTTGCTTTCTTCTCTTTGTTGAAGAGATACCTAGTAGGTAACGTGCACATGTCTAGAGTCGCTGCATTCTTGCAAAACAGCTGCAATAAAGGGCTACTGTTTTTTAACAAAGGATGCCAAGAGTAGGAAGAAAATTGGAAAGTTGTTTAAAATGTTATGCCCTCATGAAAGAAACATTTGGGGTTTTATGTCCCTTTAAGAACATTGCAATTTGATTTGTGTATATTTGAAACTGAAAGAGTTTAGCAGTGCCAGGTGACTCAGTGCTAGAGCTTGCAGTCCCCTGCCAAAAGCTACACTGCATAAAATTACATTACTTTCTATGTAAAGCATCTCCCCATTTCTCATTGTATTACACGTAATCGCCTTTATGAGTCTGCTGCTATCTTGCAAACCCAGTGGCTATTGTAAATAAAGCGCACTATGAGTAAGCTCATCTCAAGAAGTTTCAATCATTTAAATGTTTTCTATAAAAATAAGGGGCATATTGGACTAGATTTACATTTGTGAATAAAATAGGATGAACATGAATATTCCTCAGTCTCAACTCACCTTCTTTTTTTTTGCCATTCATAACAATGGTATTTCAGTCGGTGAATATGATAGCCCATCCGTTCTATCTGGGATAGTTCAGTAACATAAGGATTTCCAATGTTTGGATTCCATTAACATGCTAAAAGCATTATGTAATAGGCATTTCTTGCAGGCTTTTTGCAAAAGATAAGCAGCCAAATGGAAAGAGAACTTTATAAAACAAAATAGTGATAATGACTGCCATGTGTGTTTGATTCCAAGTTGATATGGTGTCCAAAAATGTCATTCTAACATTCCATTGGTTAGGACCAAATTTAAAGGGCCTTAATAATTAATATATATATATATATATATATATATATATATATATATATATATATATAGTATTCCAAATAGAAAGGCACTCCAGTATTTAAGTAATCAAAACATCCTTTAAAGGGCCATAATACCCAAATGTTTAAACACTTGAAAGTGATGCAGCATAGCTGTAAAAAGCTGATTAGAAAATATCACCTGAGCATCTCTATGTAAAAAAGAAAGATATTTTACCTCAAAAGTTCCTCAGTAGCCACCTCCCATTGTAAAGGATTTCTAAGCAGCATTTTAGTGTGTTTGTCCTGGGACATCTGAAGGGACTAGCATCGTGCACTCTCATATTATTTCACCAATCAGGTAAAGGAAGCTTACTATGAAATCTCATGAGAGTTAAGTCAAATCTCATGAGATCACAGTAAGAGTTCATGACCTCAGCACTGCTGATGCTGATTGGCTGCTGTTCATTTCTTCATTTTTTTAATTTTTTTTACCTGCAGCTGGGAGCAGCTGAGTATAACTTTTTACACAGAACTAACTCTACTGAGCTGAGGAAATTGTGAGGTAAAATATCTTCCTTTTTTACATAGAGATGCTCAGGTGATATTTTCCTGTCAGCTTTTTACAGTTATACTGCATCAGTTTCAAGTGATTTAGCATATGAGTATTATGTCCCTTTAATGTGACGTCTCAGGGATTTTAACCCCTTCCTCAGACCATAAAAAGACATATTACATGTTATAGACTTACCCCCATATATATACCCAACACCGTGTACAGAAATCCAGAGCGAAAATGCAGATCGGCGTTCCGGTGACACAACTGCGCATGCGCCAACAGCCAGCCATGGCATCTCGCAAGGGACAATCTAAAAAGCAAAGCAGTGAGTATTACTATTACAACTGAGCGTATCCCAGGATAAATACAAGATCTGATAAAGATCGTAGTTTGCGGCGCAAGCGAGGGAACCCCCGCCGCCCGCAGTTTCAGCTCGCAACTCGAGCTATCCTATATACGGCGCCGTCAGAGGCTAAAGTGCCGTAAGTCTGACAAACCAGCGATGTCCAGAAAGCACAAATTTCTGGAGTCGCCAGTGACTTACGGCACTTTAGAAACTGCCGGCGCCTACAAAACCTGAAGTTATAAAATCACCCGTACTGTCTAACACACCTCCCAAACATAGCCCAACATGTCTAACCCTCTATCCGCTATCCCCCCTCACTATCCTAACAATAAAATATGTATTAACCCCTAAACCGCTGCTCCCGGACCCCGCCGCCAGCTATATTAAATCTATAACCCCCTAATGTGAGCCCCTACCCCGCCGCCATCTATCCTACCTACCCCCTAAAGTGAGCCCCTACCCCGCCGCCATCTATCTTACCTACCCCCTAAAGTGAGCCCCTACCCCGCCACCATCTATCTTACCTACCCCATAAAGTGAGCCCCCTACCCCGCCGCCATCTATCCTACCTACCCCCTAAAGTGAGCCCCTACCCCGCCGCCATCTATCTTACCTACCCCCTAAAGTGAGCCCCTACCCCGCCACCATCTATCTTACCTACCCCCTAAAGTGAGCCCCTACCCCGCCACCATCTATCTTACCTACCCCCTAAACTGAGCCCCTACCCCGCCGCCATCTATCTTACCTACCCCCTAAAGTGAGCCCCTACCCCGCCGCCATCTATCTTACCTACCCCCTAAAATGAGCCCATACCCGCCGCCTTCTATCTCACCTACCCCCTAAAGTGAGCCCCCTACCCCGCCGCCATCTATCTTACCTACCCCCTAAAGTGAGCCCCTACCCTGCCGCCATCTATTTTAAAAATATTAACCCCTAATTTAATCCCCCTACACCGCCGCCAGCTATATTAACTATATTAACCCTAATTATATTAGGGTTAATATAGTTAATATAGTTATTATATTATATATATTAACTATATTAACCCTAATTATATTAGGGTTAATATAGTTAATATCGTTATTATAATATATATTAAGTATAATAACCCTATCTAACGCTAACACCCCTAACTAAATTCATATTAAAATATATCTAATTAATATTAATATTATTAATTAAAATATTCCTATTTAAATCTAAATACTTACCTATAAAATAAACCCTAAGATAGCTACAATGTAATTAATAATTACATTGTAGCTATTTTAGGGTTTATATTTATTTTACAGGTAACTTGGTATTTATTTTAACTAGGTACAATAGCTATTAAATAGTTAATAACTATTTAATAGCTACCTAGTTAAAATAATTACCAATTTACCTGTAAAATAAATCCTAACCTAAGTTACAAATACACCTACACTATCAATAAATTAAATAAACTACAAATATCTAAACTAAAATACAATAAAATAATCTAAACTAAATTACAAAAAAAAACAAACACTAAATTACAAAAAATAAAAAAAATATTACAAGATTTTTAAGCTAATTACACCTATTCTAAGCCCCCTAATAAAATAATAAAGCCCCCCAAAATAAAAAAAATGTCCCTGCCCTATTCTAAATTTAAAAAGTTCAAAGCTCTTTTACCTTAACAGCCCTTAAAAGGGCCTTTTGCGGGGCATGCCCCAAAGAAAACAGCTCTTTTGCCTGTAAATAAAAAACACAATACCACCCCCCAACATTACAACCCACCACCCACATGCCCCTATTCTAAACCCACCCAAACCCCCCTTAAAAAAACCTAACACTACCCTCCTGAAGATCTCCCTACCTTGTCTTCACCCAGCCGGGCAGAACTCTTCATCCGATCCGGGCGATGTCCAATCAAGCGGCAGTGAAGTCTTCTTCCATCCGGGCGATGTCTTCAATCAAGCGGCAGTGAAGTCTTCTTTCCTCCGGCGATGTCTTCAATCAAGCAGCAGTGAAGTCTTCTTCCATCCGGCGATGTCTTCAATCAAGCGGCAGTGAAGTCTTCTTCCATCCGGCGATGTCTTCTTCCATCCGGCGATGTCTTCTTCCATCCGGCGATGTCTTCAAGCAAACCGGCATCTTCAATCTTCTGTCTTCGCTCCTCCGCCGCAGAGCATCCATCCGGCACGAAGACTAAACTAGGAAAGAGGTACCTTTAAATGACGTCGTCCAAGATGGCGTCCATCGAATTCCGATTGGCTGATAGGATTCTATCAGCCAATCGGAATTAAGATAGAAAAATCTGATTGGCTGATTGAATCAGCCAATCAGATTCAAGTTCAATCCGATTGGCTGAACCAATATGGCGTCCGTCGAATTCCGATTGGCTGATAGGATTCTATCAGCCAATCGGAATTCGACCGACGCCATCTTGGATGACGTCATTTAAAGGTACCTCATTCCTTGTTTAGTCTTCGTGCCGGATGGATGCTCCGCAGCGGAGGAGCGAAGAAAGAAGATTGAAGATGCCGCTTTGCTTGAAGACATCGCCGGATGGAAGAAGACATCGCCGGATGGAAGAAGACTTCACTGCCGCTTGATTGAAGACATCGCCCGGATGGAAGTAGACTTCACTGCCGCTTGATTGGACATCGCCCGGATCGGATGAAGAGTTCTGCCCGGCTGGGTGAAGACAAGGTAGGGAGATCTTCAGGGGGGTAGTGTTAGGTTTTTTTAAGGGGGGTTTGGGTGGGTTTAGAATAGGGGTATGTGGGTGGTGGGTCGTAATGTTGGGGGGTGGTATTGTGTTTTTTATTTACAGGCAAAAGAGCTGTTTTCTTTGGGGCATGCCCCGTTAAGGTAAAAGAGCTTTGAACTTTTTAAATTTAGAATAGGGCAGGGAAATTTTTTTATTTTGGGGGGCTTTATTATTTTATTAGGGGGCTTAGAATAGGTGTAATTAGCTTAAAAATCTTGTAATATTTTTTTTATTTTTTGTAATTTAGTGTTTGTTTGTTTTTGTAATTTAGTTTAGATTATTTTATTGTATTTTAGTTTAGATATTTGTAGATTATTTAATTTATTGATAGTGTAGGTGTATTTGTAACTTAGGTTAGGATTTATTTTACAGGTAAATTGGTAATTATTTTAACTAGGTAGCTATTAAATAGTTATTAACTATTTAATAGCTATTGTACCTAGTTAAAATAAATACCAAGTTACCTGTAAAATAAATATAAACCCTAAAATAGCTACAATGTAATTATTAATTACATTGTAGCTATCTTAGGGTTTATTTTATAGGTAAGTATTTAGATTTAAATAGGAATATTTTAATTAATAATATTAATATTAATTAGAACTATTTTAATAAGAATTTAGTTAGGGATGTTAGAGTAAGATAGGGTTATTATACTTAATATATATATATTATAATAACAATATTAACTATATTAACCCTAATATAATTAGGGTTAATATAGTTAATATATATAATATAATAACTATATTAACCCTAATATAATTAGGGTTAATATAGTTAATATAGCTGGCGGTGGTGTAGGGGGATTAAATTAGGGGTTAATATTTTTAAAATAGATGGCGGCGGGGTAGGGGCTCATTTTAGGGGGTAGGTAAGATAGATGGCGGTGGGGTTGGGGGTAGGTAAGAAAGATGGCAGCGGGGTAGGGGGCTCACTTTAGGGGGTAGGTAAGATAGATGGCGGCAGGGTAGGGGGCTCACTTTAGGGGGTAGGTAAGATAGATGGCGGCGGGGTAGGGGCTCACTTTAGGGGGTAGGTAAGATAGATGGCGGCGGGGTAGGGGCTCAGTTTAGGCGGTAGGTAAGGTAGATGGCGGCGGGGTAGGGGCTCACTTTAAGGGGTAGGTAAGATAGATGGCGGCGGGGTAGGGGCTCAGTTTAGGGGGTAGGTAAGGTAGATGGCGGCGGGGTAGGTGCTCACTTTAGGGGGTAGGTAAGGTAGATGGCGGTGGGGTAGGTGCTCAGTTTAGGAGGTAGGTAAGGTAGATGGCGGCGGTGTATGGGACTCACTTTAGGGGGTAGGTAAGGTAGATGGCGGCGGAGTAAGGGACTCACATTAGGGGGTATGTAATGTAGCTTGCGACGGTGTAGGGGGATCACATTAGGGGGTTATAATTTTAATGTAGGTGGCGGCGGGGGCCGTGAGCGGCGGTTTAGGGGTTAAATACTTTATTAGGGATTGCGGCGGGGGATCGCGGTTGACAGGTAGATAGACATTGCGCATGCGTTAGGTGTTAGGTTTTTTTAGCAGGTAGTTTAGGGAGTTACGGGGCTCCAATAGACAGCGTAAGGCTTACAACGGCTGCATTTTGTGGTGAGGTGAAAATGGAGTAAGATTTCTCCATTTTCGCCACATAAGTCCTTACGCTGTATATTCAATACCAAACTGCGCTGCTTTGGTATACCTGCCTATGGCCCAAAAAACTATGGGCGAAGGCAGAAATATACGAGCGTAACTTCTAGGTTACGCCGTATATAGGATACCAAACCAGCGCAAATTTCGGCGTCGCCGGCTTTTGCGGGCGACGCTGCATATCGGATCGGGCCCATGATCGGTATTCACGGTTATCCTAGCTTATTACTGTTAACCCCTACGTTGTGAAATAAGTATTACTTGCAAATTAACGTTTACCTAAAACTCAGACGACTGCTGCCTATTACGTCACACTACTAGGCTCAATTACTAGCACATAAATAAAATACTGAAATCTATGCACAATTCATATAATTCTGGCATAAGAGTGATGGGCTATTGGGCTCAATTACTAGTACATATACACAGGATATTACTATATATATGTGATTCAAATACTTCCAGCATAACAATAACATTCTATTACCATTACTATTTCATTTTAAATGGTCAAAACAAAAAGGCAAATAAATACATAGGTAAAGCAGATAATAAGAATATTTACCTATGTTTTATGTTTTAAGAGACATAAAATAAATGGTTTTATAGCCATTTCTATGTTGATCATTAGACCATTCAATAATATACAGAACTATACAGTACATCTATCTTAGAGGAAACACTGTAGACCCATATTGGTATTCAGTCCTCTAGGTATCAATGTCTGTAGAGTGAATATCCATCTACTTTCCTTCTGTAATAGTAGTATGGCTTGGTCTCCACCCGTAGATATAGGGGGTACATGATCAATGATCATGTACTTCAATTCTGATGCAGAATGTTTGGCCACTAGGAAATGCTTAGCAACCGGCTGATCAGCCTTACCCATCTCCAGGGCGCTTCTAATCGCACACCTATGGTTGGCCATGCGAGTCCTCAGGTCATCATTGGTTTTCCCAACATAGTACCTCCCGCAGCTACAGTGTAGTAAGTAGACAACATATCTAGTTGTACAAGTGAGTCGGTACCTGATGTTAAATCTTTTATTCATCCATGGATGTGTAAAATACTTGCCCTGTGTCATGCCATTGCAAGTTGTACATCCACTACATCTGTAGCATCCATTCTTCAGTGTCCCCAGGCATGTTCCAGGGTTGTAGCTTGCTTTGAAGTCTTTTTTACGTGGGCAAAACGACAGATGACCTACGCACTAGAATGGCCAATCACCGGTCAGCTATTGGACTAGCTATCAAAAATGGGACCTCTGAGCAACCAGTGGCACGACACTTCGCCCAGAACAAGCATACGGTCAAGGACCTCAGATACACCATCATTGATCACGTGCCCCCTCTTAGCAGGGGAGGCGACAGGGGTACCTTATTACTCAGAAAAGAGGCCCGTTGGACATATGACTTGGAGACACTCATACCTAAAGGGCTCAACACACATCTGGACTGGCAGGTGTGTTTATGAATTATGCCCATTAACTAACTTTATACAGTCTAAGGTTTGGCCTTATGACTGCTGTGCCCTGGTTTCTTATTCTACTGTTCATATTGTTTATATTGTTTATATTTTCTACTAATTCTGTTACATCAATGTTTCTTCTCATGTTTCTTTATTGATTTGCAGCATGTTATATTTTTTATTATTTTTATTTTTATTATTTTTATTTTCATTTTATCTAGCAAGATATATGGTTTAGCTTACAATTGCCAGATTTTTTATTTATTGATTTTTTGATAACTTTTTTCTAGTTTTTTTGTACTTTGTGTTTGTGTTGCCATACTCTATTTTAGTACATCTGCCCTGTGTCATCCCAGACTTATTGCTGCTAGCTCCCCTTTGGACGTATCCTCTTAATTTCAGATTTGTTTCCTATGTCTATGCCTGGTTGCTCCACTGCAGCCTCTAGCTTGTTACCCATGTTATGACTTAACATTGGCCCTATCTATGTCACACTGACTGATGACTGGGACACACTTAATTTGCCTACCAACATCTCCTATGATGACAGCACGTACTTATCACCGCCTATGTTCTCTTATGTCTTTTTGGTCCCGGTTTTGATAGAGGGTATGGGACAAATCTATTGTACATGTTGTTAAATTACATCGTGCCCTAATGTGTTAAACTCAGATGTTGCTGGTATACACATCCAGCATTTCCTTGCCCCTTATGAAGGTCTGGTATTCTGTATTTTAGTCCGGTCTCTGTTTTAATTGCTGACATGCTTGCATATCTTTATCTATGAGCAAGTATTTGTGTTTACAGGTTGCTATGGCAACCGGCCGGTTTTGCGCTTCCAATTCAAAAGCCTGCTGTTCCCGGTCTTTTCTGTAACTTGACAGACTGCTGATGTTGCCTCTAAAATGCTGGTATGTGCATGACAATAGTAATTCTTACCACTGACTTTTATTATGTACAACATATGATCACTGCTATGCTCTGACTGTCACTGACATTGTCGCTGCTGTTCTCTGACGGTTGTCTGCTTTTCTTCTATAATTTATAATTTATTATTTTTTGCATAGATGACAGTCTTGAGAGCAGGTGTTAGTGTCCCTGGTTTCTGATAATGTTGAAACAGTTTTTTGATACATGTTGTGCTACCCTTTGTTTGCTATACATAATTGCATTTATTCTCTTGGCAACATTGTTTACATTGACATGCTTATGTACTATATTATGATTGTATACTGGTTGCATAGCAAACATGGCCCATACAGCAACTTTGGGCTTACTTCTGCCTATATTGGTTGGCTTGTTTATCTCATCACTTGTGCCTACATTATGTATTATCGTATTGTAATGATGTATTGCATAAATGTACAGATTGCATACTATGTGTCTTTATATCCTGCTGTATATATGTATATATTTATACACTGTGGTTTGTATACTTGGTCAGCCTCATTGGTTGCTAGGGGAGTGTCCACACCATGTGGGTGGCACCCTACCTGGAGAGCTAGTGATTGGTTGACCTACCTACTTAAGGGTGTCTGGTGTGGGTTTGTTTTTATTGTATCTTTGTATGTCTGAAGAAGGGGCTAACCCCCCCGAAAACTTTCACATATTGGAATTAAACTTCTGAAAAGTCCTGGCGGGTGCACTCCTCATTATTTTCTATTTACTTATCTGTTGCACCCTGGGCATTGGAACTGCTCCATAACCTGTCCGCCTGCTCTGAGCAGGTGAACAGACATTGCTGCAATTCAACCCGATCGAGCACGATATGTTCTAAGTATTTTTAAATAGATATGCCTGTATCTGTATATATCTATACCTATATATAATCATGTAACAAATAATATATATATATATATATATATATATATACATATAGTTATAGATATATATTGTACAAAAAAAAGATCAGATATATATATATATATTAATGAATAAATAGAACATATTCTACTATGTGAAGAACATTGGAATGTGAAATATTCATATTTTCATTTTGAGTTAGTGCAAATGAGAATGACATCGGGTATTAGTTTTTTCCCACCACTTTTTTTGCTCCATTGACTTCTATGGGGAATACGTGAAAGCGATAATATAAGTTTGGCTTTTTGTGCTCATCGAGTTAGCGCGCAAGCCAAAACAGTTTACTTTCAACTCATAATACGAGCATAACCCGACGAGCGTAAAAAGCTTTCTTCTAGCGCAATGAATGCTCATGCGGGAGTATTAATTTGCGCACCACTTGTAATCTGGCCCTATTTCTTTATCTAATTTAATTCTAACATACATAGGATAAGTTTTAACATGACATGACCTTTATTTCTATATTTATTTCTTAGTATCTATATACATCTGAACCTTAAAAATAACGGCCTTGTCAGTCAAGCCTAGTTGTATATACACCATGAATAGGTCTTACAGCTAACAGCAATGAATGCAGTCATTACAATAGTATTTTATGGTGAATGGTGCCACCTACTGTCTGTTTATGTTACTACCTACTATCTTTTAAAAAACAAGAAGGAGCATGTTAAAAGTTATCAGATTGATCTGAAAATAACTTATTCATTAGTAAATACATTTAATTTTAAATTTAATTAATTTTTTTGCTTTTGTTTTTTGGAATGGCCAGGAAATATGCCAAAATTACATCTCAACAGCAACGTCAAATGTATGAGGAAGACTTTGCTTCAGATTATACAGAGTATTTAGAACTCCATGCAAAAATTGGAAAAGTGCTGGAAAAATTTGTTCATCTAGGAACAAAAATGAAAAAGTTTCAACAAGGAACAGTGGAGCACAAGGTGAGAACTGATGTAAGAATGTTTTGTTTAAAGGGAAATTCTGTGGGAAAAATTCAAATGCTATGTTCCATAGGTCCTAGCTTTGTGATTCACTAACTAAAAACACCATAGGTCCTAGCTTTGTGTTACACTAACTAAAAACACCATAGGTCCTAGCTTTGTGTTACACTAACTAAAGCCACCATAAGTCCTAGCTTTGTGTTTCACTAACTAAAGCCACCATAGGTCCTAGCTTTGTGTTACACTAACTAAAGCCACCATAAGTCCTAGCTTTGTGTTTCACTAACTAAAGCCACCATAGGTCCTAGCTTTGTGTTACACTAACTATAGCCACCATAGGTCCTAGCTTTGTGTTACACGTACTAAAGCCACCATAAGTCCTAGCTTTGTGTTTCACTAACTAAAGCCACCATAAGTCCTAGCTTTATGTTTCACTAACTAAAGCCACCATAGGTCCTAGCTTTGTGTTTCACTAACTAAAGCCACCATAGGTCCTAGCTTTGTGTTTCACTAACTAAAAACACCATAGGTCCTAGCTTTGTGTTACACTAACTAAAGCCAACATAGGTCCTAGCTTTGTGTTACACTAACTAAAGCCACCATAAGTCCTAGATTTGTGTTTCACTAACTAAAGCCACCATAAGTCCTAGCTTTGTGTTTCACTAACTAAAGCCACCATAAGTCCTAGCTTTGTGTTTCACGAACTAAAAACACCATAGGTCCTAGCTTTGTGTTACACTAACTAAAGCCAACATAGGTCCTAGCTTTGTGTTTCACTAACTAAAGCCAACATAGGTCCTAGCTTTGTGTTTCACTAACTAAAGCAACCATAAGTACTAGCTTTGTGTTTCACTAACTAAAAACACCATAGGTCCTAGCTTTGTATTTTACTAACTAAAGCAACCATAAGTACTAGCTTTGTGCTTCACTAACTAAAAACACCATAGGTCCTAGCTTTGTGTTACACTAACTAAAGCCACCATGGGTCCTAGCTTTGTGTTTCACTAACCAAAGCCACCATAGGTCCTAGCTTTGTGTTTCACTAACTAAAGCCACCATAGGTCCTAGCTTTGTGTTTCACTTACTAAAGCCACCATAGGTCCTAGCTTTGTGTTTCATTAACTAAAGCCACCATATGTCCTAGCTTTGTGTTTCACTAACTAAAGCCACTGGTCTTAGCTTTGTGTTACACTAACTAAATCCACCATAGGTCCTAGCTTTGTGTTACACTAACTAAAGCCACCATATGTCCTAGCTTTGTGTTTCACTAACTAAAGCCACTGGTCTTAGCTTTGTGTTACACTAACTAAAGCCACCATAGGCCCTAGCTTTGTGTTACACTAACTAAAGCCACCATTGGTCCTAGTTTTGTGTTACACTAACTAAAGCCACCATAGGTCCTAGCTTTGTGTTACATGAACTAAAGCCACCATAGGTCCTAGCTTTGTGTTTCACTAACTAAAGCCAAAAGGAAGGAGAAGATGTATATGGAGGAAAGGGGAGGAGTCCTGAAGATGTCTTTTTTTTCACTTAACACTAAGATATGAACCCAACAGAGAGGAATCTTATTTATGATAAGTATAAAAAACATAATTTATGCTTACCTGATAAATGTATTTCTCTTGTAGTGTATCCAGTCCACGGATCATCCATTACTTATGGGATATATTCTCCTTCCCAACAGGAAGTTGCAAGAGTCCACCCACAGCAAAGCTGCTATATAGCTCCTCCCCTAACTGCCATTACCAGTCATTCAACCGAAAACATGCAGAGAAAGGAAAACCATAGGGTGCAGTGGTGACTGTAGTTTAATGGAAAAATTACCTGCCTTAAAGTGACAGGGCGGGCCGTGGACTGGATACACTACAAGAGAAATAAATTTATCAGGTAAGCATAAATTATGTTTTCTCTTGTTAAGTGTATCCAGTCCACGGATCATCCATTACTTATGGGATACCAATACCAAAGCTAAAGTACACGGATGATGGGAGGGACAAGGCAGGTACTTAAACGGAAGTTACCACTGCCTGTAAAAAACCCTTTCTCCCAAAAATAGCCTCCGAAGAAGCAAGGTATCAAATTTGTTAAATTTGAAAAAGTATGAAACGCAGACCAAGACTCCGTCTTGTAATCTGTTCAACAGAAGCCACATTTAAAAAAGGCCCAAGTGAAAACCACAGCTCTAGTAGAATGAGCTGTAATCCCTTCAGGAGGCTGCTGTCCAGCAGTCTCATAAGCTAAATGAATTATGCTTTTTAACCAAAAAGACAGAGAGGTTGCTGAAGTCCTTTGACCTCTCCTCTGTCCAGAATAGACAACAAACAAGGTGAATGTTTGATGAAAATCTGTAGTAGCTTGTAAGTAAAACTTTAAAACACGAACCACGTCCAAATTGTGTAATAGACGTTCCTTCTTTGAAGAAGGATTAGGATACAAGAATGGAACAACAATCTCTTGAGTGATATTCTTGTTAGATACCACCTTAGGTAAAAACCCAGGTTGGTACACAGGACTACCTTATCCGTACGGAGAACCAGATAAGGAGAATCACATTGCAACGCAGATAACTCGGAGACTCTATGAGCCGAGGAAATAGCTACCAAAAAGGAACTTTCCAAGATAGAAGTTTGATATCTATGGAATGAAAAGGTTCAAATGGAACTCCTTGAAGAACCTTAAGAACCAGCTTTAAGCTCCATGGCGGAGCAACATTTTTAACCACAGGCTTGGTTCTAACCAAAGCCTGACCAAATGCCTGAACGTCTAGAATACCTGCCAGACGCTTGTGCAAAAGAATAGACAGAGTAGAAATCTGTCCTTTTAAAGAACTAGCTGACAACCCTTTTCTCAAAATCATCTTGGAGAAAAGATAATATCCTGGGAATCCAGACTTTACTCCATGAGTAACCCTTGGATTCATAACAATAAGATATTTACACCATATCTTATGTTAAATTTTCCTAGAGACAGGCTTTTATGTCTGTATTAAGGTATCAATTACTGACTCGGAGAAGCCATGCTTTGATAACATCAAGCGTTCTGTCTCCAGGCAGTCCATCTCAGATTAGTTATATTTAGATGGTTGAAAAGACCCTGAGGTAGAGGGTCCTGTCTCAGAAGCAGAGACCGTGGTGGAAAGGATGACATGTCCACCAGATCTGCATACCAGGTCCTGCGTGGCCACGCAGGCGCTGTCAAAAGCACCAAAGCACTCTCCTGCTTGATCTTGTGCAAACCCCTCCGGAGGGAATTCCCACTCCCCCGGATGAAAAGTCTGACGACTTAGAAAATCTGCCTCCCAGTTCTCAACACCTGGGATAGGGATAGCTTTTAGACAAGAGTGAGTCTCTGTCCAGTGAATTATTTTAAGACTTCTAACATTGCTAGGGAACTTCTGTTCCCCCTTGATGGTTGATGTAAGCCACAGTCGTGATATTGTCCGACTGAAATATGATGTACCTCAGAGTTGCTAACTGAGGCCAAGTCTGAAGAGCATGGAATATCGCTCCCAGTTCCAGAATATTCATTAGAAGGAGGGTCTCCTCCTGAGTCCACTATCCCTGAGCCTTCAGGGAGTTCCAGACTGTATCCCAACCTAAAAGGCTGGCATCTGTTGTAACAATTGTCCCATCTGACCTGCGGAAGGTCATACCCTTGGACAGATGGACCCGAGATAGTCACCAGAGAAGAGAATCTCTGGTTTCTTGGTCCGGATTTAACAGGAGAACAAATCTGTGTAATCCCCGTTCCTCTGGCTGAGCATGCATAGTTGCAGTGGTCTGAAATGTAGGCGTGCAAACGGTACTATGTCCCTTGCCGCTACCATTAAGCCGATTACATTCATGTACTGAGCCACCAAAGGGCGCGGATGGAATGAAGAACACGGCAGAAATTTAGAAACTTTGACAACCTGGACTCTGTCAGGTAAATTTTAATTTCTACAAAATCTATCAGAATCCCTAGGAGGGAAACCCTTGATATTGGGGATAGAGAACTCTTTCCTTGTTCACTTTCCACCCATGCGATCTCAGAAATGCCAGTACTACGTCCGTATGAGACTTGGCAACTTGGATGTTTGACGCCTGTATCAGGATGTCGTCTAAATAAGGGGCCACTTCTATGCCCCGCGGCCTAAGGACCGCCAAAGTGACCCCAGAACCTCCATAAAGATTCTAGGGGCTGTAGTTAACCCAAAGGAAAGAGCTACAAACTGGTAATGCCTGTCTAGAAAGGCAAACCTGAAAAACCGATGGTGATCTTTATGCATCGTAATGTGAGGATAAGCATCCTTCAAATCCATTGTAGTCCTCTATTGACTCTCCTGGATCATAGTTAAGATGGTACGAATAGTTTCCATCTTAAATGATAGAATTCTAAAGAATTTGTTTAAGATCTTTTAGATCCAAAATAGGTCTGAAGGTTTCCTTTCCTTGGGAACCACAAACCGATTTGAGGAAAACTGTGTCCCTGTTCCTCTATTGGAACTGAATGGGTCACGTACACAATGCAAGAATGTCTCTTTCTTTATCTGGTTTGCAGATAAATGTGAAAGCCAAAAACTCCCCTTTTTTGGGGGGGAAAGCTTTGAAATCCAGAAGATATCTCTGGGGTATAATTTCCAATGCCCAGGGATCCTGGGCATCTCTTGCCCACGCCTGGGCGAAGAATGAAGTCTGCCCCCTATAGGATCCGTTACCAGATAGGGGTCCGTTCCTCATGCTGTTTTAGAGGCAGCAGCAGGCTCCTTGACCTGCTTATCTTTGTTCCAGGTCTGGTTGTCTCCAGACCGCCTTGGACTGAGCAAAAGTTCCCTCTTATTTTGCCTTAGAGGAAGTTGATGCCACACCTGCCTTGAATTTTCGAAAGGCACGAAAATTAGGCCTTTTTTGTCCCTTGATTTGGACCTGTCCTGAGGAAGGGCATGATCTTTTCCTCCAGTGATATAAGTAATAATCTCCTTCAAACTAGGCCTGAATAGGGTCTGCCCCTTGAAGGGAAGTTAAGTAGCTTATTTATTAAAGTCACGACAGCTGACCATGATATAAGCCATAGCGCTCTGCGCGCCAGTATAGTAAAAAACAGAATTCTTAGCCGTTAGTCTAGTCAAAGGAACAAAGGCATCAGAAAACAAAGGAATTGGCTAGCTTAAGTGCTCTAAGCTTGTCAAATATATTCATCCAATGGAGCCTGTAAAGCCTCATCAAGAGACTCAAACCAGAACGCCGCAGCAGCAGTGACAGGAGCAATGCGTGCAAGGGGCTGCAGGATAAAACCTTGTTGAATAAACATTTTTTATCCATTGGATCTAAAAAAGCACAACAGTCCTCGCCAGAGGTAGTGGTACGCTTAGCTAGAGTAGAAACTCTTCTCTCCACCTTAGGAACTGTCTGCCATAAGTCCCGTGTGGTGGCAACTATTAGAAAACATTCTTCTAAAAAAATAGGAGGGGAAGAGAACGGCACACCTGGTCTATCCCATTCCTTATGAAAAATTTTAGTAAACCTCTTTAGGTATTGGAAAAACATAAGTACACACCGGCACTGCATATTATTTATCCAGTCTACACAATTTCTCTGGCACTGCGATTGTACACATTCATTCAGAGCAGCTAAAGCCTCCCTGAGCAACAAGTGGAGGTTCTCAAGCATACATTTTAAATGTAGAAATATCAGAATCAGGTTAAATCATCTTCCCTGAGTCACAAATATCACCCACAGACTAAGCATATTGTGAGGTAGTATCAGACATGGTTCTTAAAGCGTCTGTATGCTCTGTATCTACCCCCAGAGCTGTTTTGCTTTCCTTTAATTTCAGGTAGTCTGACTAATACTGCTGCCAGTGTATTATACACAACCTTTGCCATGTCTTGTAAAATAAACGCTATGGGCGCCATTGATATACTTGGCGCCATTTGAGCGTGAGTCCCTGGAGCGGGAGTCAAAGGGTCTGACACGTGGGGAGAGTTAGTCGGCATAACTTCCCCCTCGACAGAATCCTCTGGTAAAATAAACGCTATGGGTGCCCTTGATGTACTTGGCGCCATTTGAGCGTGAATCCCTAAAGCGGGAGTCAAAGGGTCTGACACGTGGGGAGAGTTAGTCGGCATAACTTCCCCCTCGACAGAATCCTCTGGTGATAATATTTTTAAATACAAAAAATGATCTTTATTGTTTAACATGAAATCAGTACATCTGGTACACATTCTAAAATGGGGTTCCACCATGGCTTTAAACATAATAAACACAGAGCCTCCTCTATGTTAGACATGTTAGAACTAATAAAGAGACTAGTAAGCTTGGAAAACACTTTAAATCAAGTTAACAAGCAAATATAACAAACGTTACTGTGCCTTTAAGAGAAACAAATTTTGTCAAAATTTGAAAAACAGTGAAAAAAGGCAGTAAATCAAACGAAATTTTTACAGTACATGTAATAAGTTAACAGAGCATTGCACCCACTTGCAAATGGATGATTAACCCCTTAATGCAAAAAACAGATTAAAAAAAACAAAACAAAAAAAAACGACATTTTTTTAAACAGACACAACAAAACTGCCACAGCTGAGCTGTGGATTACCTTCCCTATAACTGTTTCTATGCAAAATTTAAGCCAGCCATGTGGAAAAATTAGGCCCCAATAAGTTTTATCACCAAACATATGTTAAAAAAAACGATTAAACATGCCAGCAAACGTTTTAAAACACATTCTTATAAGATTATGTATGTCTATTAATAAGCCTGATCCAGTCGCTATCACTGCATTTAAGGCTTTACTTACATTACTTCGGTATCAGCAGTATTTTCTTAGTCAATTCCATTCCTTAGAAAAATATATTACTGCACATACCTTAGCATATATCTCTATCAATCAGCCTGGTACCAGTCGCTTTCACTGCATTTAAAGGCTGTACTTACATTACTTCGGTATCAGCAGTATTTTCTTAGTCAATTCCATTCCTTAGAAAAATATTTTACTGCACATACCTTATTTGCAGGAAAACCTGCACGCCATTCCCCCTCTGAAGTACCTTACTCCTCAGAATGTGTGAGAACAGCAACTGGATCTTAGTTACGTCTGCTAAGATCATAGAAAAAACGCAGGCAGATTCTTCTTCCAAATACTGCCTGAGATAAACAGCACACTCCGGTGCCATTTAAAAATAACAAACTTTTGATTGAAGAAATAAACTAAGTATAAAAAACCACAGACTCTCACGACCTCCTATCTATGTTGAGACTTGCAAGAGAATGACTGGTAATGGCAGTTAGGGGAGGAGCTATATAGCAGCTTTGCTGTGGGTGGACTCTTGCAACTTCCTGTTGGGAAGGAGAATATATCCCATAAGTAATGGATGATCCGTGGACTGGATACACTTAACAAGAGAAAACAAGAATGTATTTGTTTGTAGGAGATACCCTGTTGTGTTTGTACCCAAAGTATCTACCCAAAGTATTAACAGAAGTCTCCCAAGAATGTGTACAGAACACTTACCTGACGTTAGTAAACTGTGTGCGACAGGGACTACTTCATCTTTGGCTTTATCTACATAAAACTATCTGTGTGCCATGAATAGTGCGCTACAAATAACAAAATAGAATAACTACGTATGACAATAAAACCTAATGATGTAAAGACCTGTAAAAGCACACAGCTTGGTGTCGTAAGTCATTTTGTACATGAAGATTAGCAGTCTGATATAGAATATGCTTTCAAGCAGCTTGTCTGCTTTATTAGGAATATTTTCTATAGAAAATTATAAAATTGTATTAAATATGTTTTGATACGGAGCATGTTCAGCTTCAAAGTATATGAGACTTGATAATATTAGGACAAGCATCTTATAGAATTGTTGATTTAGAGAACAGTAGAGTTTGAGGAGTGATAGAGTTGTAAATGTTTAAATAGACATGAAACCCATGATTCAGAAAGAACATACAATTTTAAACAACTTTCCAATTTACTTCTATTATCTAATTACTTTGTTCCCTTGGTGTTCTTTGTTGAAAAGCATATCTAGGAAGGCGCAGGAGCTGGGAATTAGCTGCTGATTGGTGGCTGCACATTTATACCTCTTATCATTGGCTTATCGATGTGCTCATCTAGCTCCCAGTAGTGAATTGCTGCATACCAAGAGAAGCAAAATTTACAATAGAAGTAAATTGGAAATGTGTTTAAAATTGCATGTTCTATATGAATCATGATAGAAAAAATTTGGGCTTCATTTCCTTTTAAATTCACCACCTATATGTAGTGATTTTAAACTTTCATTTTCATACACCTCATTTAGGTAAGGGATTTATACATGATACAGAGACAGTTTGCATTTAACCATGTACTGGAGAGAAAATATGCAAAATGACATATTGGGGCCCATTTATCAAAGGGCTTGCGGACCTGATCCGACACTGCGGATCAGGTCCGCAAGACCTCGCTAAATGCGGAGAGCAATACGCTCTCCACATTTAACATTGCACCAGCAGCTCACAAGAGCTGCTGGTGCAACGCCGCCCCCTGCTGACTCGCCGCCAGTAGGGAGCTGTCAATCAACCCGATCGTATTCGATCGGGTTGATTTCCGGCGGTTCCTGTCCGCCTGCTCAGAGCAGCCGGACAGGTTTATGAAGCAGCGGTCTTTAGACCGCTGCTTCATAACTTGTGTTTCTGGCGAGTCTGAAGACTCGCCAGAAACACGGCCCTTCAAGCTCCATACGGAGCTTGATAAATGGGCCTGATAATGTTTTCCTTTAGATTTGTGAAGTAAATATTGTTTCATATTTAGCCATTTGTACAGTAATTGCTCTCTAGCACTATATGACTAGATATCCAACCAAATAAGGGACATAGAACCCCACATTTGAATACATTTCATTGAGTAGTATTATCATGAATGTAAAATATATTCAGATTAGGCATGGGCGAAACTTCAGATTATGGCACAGGCTGTGGCATTTGGCTATTTTCGGGGTTGGATATATCACTGTGAGGGTGCAGCAAACAAAGATTGTGATTTCCACAGATCTTTGTGTTGCACTTTCATACTGATATATCCAGCGCTACAAATAGCCGAATGCCGCTACCTGCGGCCAGAATTCAGTTTCACTGAAGCCAGCCTTTGGCGGCAGTGAATAGGTCTAGTTAACCTATGCGCAGATAGAGAGAGAATGCATTTAGTCCAGTTATCTGGCTTACCATAAATAAGTATATCCTGTTTGTATTGTTTCTTCCTAAACTGACAATTATGCTGTATGCATAGCAAATAAATGTAAGTTCATCTGTTTATGTTTCAGGTGATTGAAAACAGGATTCTTTCAGAATACAAGAAGTTTAAAAAGGTACAAAAAAAAAAAGAAAAATGTTTAAACTGATGGTTTTTCTGCACAGGGCAAAATAATAAAATGTAGTACAGTAATTGCAATATTGGTGGGAAAATACTGGAATTAAAGGGAAAGTCAAAGGACAGCATTAAACATTTATGATTCAGATAAAGCTGCATATTTCTGATTGTGCGAGCGGACATTATCCAATATAGTGGATCATGTCCGCTGCACACCGATAAATGCAGACAGCATACGGCCAATCAACCGCTAGCAGGGGGTGCCAATCAATACGGAGCTTGATAAATATACCCCAAAGCATGCAATTTTAATCAACTTTCTAATTAACTTCTATTATCAATTTTGTTTAATTGCCTTGGTAACCGTTGTTAAAGAAAAATACTAGGTGAGCTTAGGAGTGTGCACGTTTCTTTAACCATCTGGCAGCAGTGTTTGCAACTATATATAACATTGCTATAAAAATTGTCTCAAACACTGCTGCGGCTAAAGACACATGCACGGTCCTGAACTCACATATGATTAACACTTTCATAGAAAATATCAAGAGAAATGAGCAAATTTAATGATATAAATAAATTGGAAAGTTCTTTAAAATGTCATGCTCTATCCAATCCATTTAAGTTTAATTTTGACTTTACTGTCCCTTTAAACTTGCATAATACAGATAGATCATGTCATTTTAAAACGATTGTAAATTCACTTCTGTTACCAAATTGACTTTGTTCTCCTGGTATCCTTAGTTGAAAAGAACATGTACATATTCTCAGCTGTAGCAATGCTAGCTGGTGGCTACACTCATTTGCCTGTTGCCATTGGCTCACAGGAGGTTTTCAGCTAGGTCCCTGTAGTGCATTGCAGCTCTGGAGATTGCATTTAACCCTTGTAATTAGATGAAATACATACTTAAAGGGACATAATACTCATATGCTAAATCACTTGAAACTGATTCAGTATAACTGTAAAAAGCTGTCAGGAAAATATCACCTGAGCATCTCTATGTAAAAAAGGAAGATATTTTACCTCACAATACCCTCAGCTCAGCAGAGTAAGTTCTGTGTAAAAAGTTATGCTCAGCTGCAGGTAAAAACAAAAAAAATGAAGAAATGAACAGCAGCCAATCAGCATCAGCAGTGCTGAGGTCATGAACTCTTTTACTGTGATCTCATGAGATTTCACTTAACTCTCATGAGATTTCATAGTAAACTTCCTTATACTGAATAGGGAAATAACATGAGTGTGCACGAAAGCTCGCTCCTTCCGCTATCCCGGGACAGACATACTGATTTGCTGCTTAGAAGTCCTTAACAATGGGATGTAGCTACTGAGGAACTTTTGAGGTAAAATATCTTTCTTTTTTACATAGAGATGTTCAGGTGATATTTTCTAGTTAGCTTTTTACAGCTATGCTGCATCACTTTCAAGTAATAGTGCAATAATTAAGTGCTGTGAAATATTAGAACATTTTCTTTTTTGCACTTTTTGCTAGTAAATGTTAGCTTTTTAATGTTTATTGTCATTTAAGATCTAGGAATATTAAAAAAAAAAATTTGGTTATGCATTTTCTGGGCCAAAGCTGTTTGGATAAAGTGTTTTGTACCTGAATTTAGTATTCTTTTTGACAGATAGCTTTTTTCAGTACATACATAAATAATCAGCATGTGAAATGAGTAATATTCAGCTGTACAAATAGAATTGTAAAATATATATTTTCTCTTTAACCAGACCTATCCAGGCTACAGAGAAGAGAAGATCCGATGCGAATACTTGCACCACAAACTGTCACATATCAAGCACATGATCCTGGAATATGAACAAAACATGCCAACGTAATTGATTGAGAAGCCTTTTGCACCATAACACAGAATCTCAACCCTATTAATACTTGGTGTTGGTAACAGGGTATTTTTGTTCCTTGTTAATAGGTGAATTGATGGCAGGACTTGTCTGTAAAACGTGCCATAACATACCATGTATACATTTTCAGCATAAATGCCTTATCTCGGAAAGCGTTTAAACCAAAGTCTTATCATGATATGTAAATGTAATAAGAAAATGGTAACTAGATATTCCTATTGCTAGTATAATGTAGGGCTTTTTCATTATTTAGCTTTGGCAACAAGTTAAATGCTGTTAAATATGACCATGTATTTGTACGATCCTTTCATTGTCTGATGTGAAAATAAATATATTGCCTCATGTGAGGCCTAATGCCCTTGTCCTGGTATTTATACGTACTGACATACTCAGCTTTGCACAATAGATTCTAGAAATCATTAAAATAGCTATAATGTTTTGCAAAATGTTAGATTTGTAACTAACCTGTCTGGAATTAGTTTCCTTTTCCTTAAAGGGTGTATTATATTCAATTGAAAAACACATATACATCTATCAATAAAGTCCAAGGAAATGTTAGTAGGTAAATCCATTTATAAGAAAATAGAACCACAAAATTGGACTGATAATTCTGCACTGAGGATATAAGTCTGTGACAGGCATTTGAATGAAAGCCCCTGAGCAAATCCTATCTTGTTATGTATGTTGGTTTGAGTCACAAGTACAAACATCATAAAGACCAAGTATATAGATCATTAAAAGGACATGAAAGTAAAAACTAAACGTGCATGATTTAGACAGAGCGTGCAATTTCTCTTGTAAGATGTATCGAGTCCACGGATTCATCCTTACTTGTGGGATATTCTCCTTCCCAACAGGAAGTGGCAAAGAGAGCACTCACAGCAGAGCTGTCTATATAGCTCCCCCCTTAGCTCCACCCCCCAGTCATTCTCTTTGCCTACTCTAAGAAACTAGGAAGGGCAGAGCAAGTGTGGTGACAAAAATGTTAGTTTTTTTTTTTATTTCTCAAGCAAAAGTTTGTTATTTTAAATGGTACCGGTGTGTACTATTTACTCTCTGGTAGAAAAGGGATGAAGATTTCTGCAAGGAGGATTATGATCTTAGCACTTTGTAACTAAGATCCACTGCTGTTTTCACAAGGGCTGAAGAGTACAGGAACGGTTTGCATACTAAGCTGCATATGAGGTATGTTCAGTCTATATTTTTTCTAGACAGACTGTGTTAATTCTAGAAAAGGCTGGCAATATCCCCATGAGGGAAGGTTAAGCTGTATTCAGACACTTGGATAGGAATTTCAGCTTACTTGAAGGGCTCATAAGTTACTGGTGACACTGTTAGGAAAAAACGTTTTTGTTTGTTCAGTAAATGATGTAATTATAACGTTTTTTTGAAGGGACTAAAGGGGTAATTGTGGCTGTTTTAGGGTTTTTTAACCCACATGGTTAATTAAGAGAGGCTCAGGTGTTTTTCTAATAGGCCTCAAAACATTGAGGCCTAGATTTGGAGTTCGGCGGTAAAAGGGCTGTTAACGCTCCGCGGGCCTTTTTCTGGCCGCACCATAAATTTAACTCTGGTATCGAGAGTTAAAACAAATGCTGCGTTAGGCTCCAAAAAAGGAGCGTAGAGCATTTTTACCGCAAATGCAACTCTCGATACCAGAGTTGCTTACGGACGCGGCCGGCCTCAAAAACGTGCTCGTGCACGATTCTCCCATAGGAAACAATGGGACTGTTTGAGCTGAAAAAAAACCTAACACCTGCAAAAAAGCAGCGTTCAGCTCCTAACGCAGCCCCATTGTTTCCTATGGGGAAACACTTCCTACGTCTGCACCTAACACCCTAACATGTACCCCGAGTCTAAACACCCCTACCCTTACACTTATTAACCCCTAATCTGCCGCCCCCGCTATCGCTGACCCCTGCATTACACTTTTAACCCCTAATCTGCCGCTCCGTAAAACGCCGCCACCTACGTTATCCCTATGTACCCCTAATCTGCTGCCCTAACATCGCCGACCCCTATGTTATATTTATTAACCCCTAATCTGCCCCCCACAACGTCGCCGACACCTACCTACACTTATTAACCCCTAATCTGCCGAGCGGACCTGAGCGCTACTATAATAAAGTTATTAACCCCTAATCCGCCTCACTAACCCTATCATAAATAGTATTAACCCCTAATCTGCCCTCCCTAACATCGCCGACACCTACCTTCAATTATTAACCCCTAAACTTCCGATCGGAGCTCACCGCTATTCTAATAAATGGATTAACCCCTAAAGCTAAGTCTAACCCTAACACTAACACCCCCCTAACTTAAATATAATTTTTATCTAACGAAATAAATTAACTCTTATTAAATAAATTATTCCTATTTAAAGCTAAATACTTACCTGTAAAATAAACCCTAATATAGCTACAATATAAATTATAATTATATTATAGCTATTTTAGGATTAATATTTATTTTACAGGCAACTTTGTAATTATTTTAACCAGGTACAATAGCTATTAAATAGTTAAGAACTATTTAATAGTTACCTAGTTAAAATAATAACAAATTTACCTGTAAAATAAATCCTAACCTAAGATATAATTAAACCTAACACTACCCTATCAATAAAATAATTAAATAAACTACCTACAATTACCTACAATTAACCTAACACTACACTATCAATAAATTAATTAAACACAATTGCTACAAATAAATACAATTAAATAAACTAGCTAAAGTACAAAAAATAAAAAAGAACTAAGTTACAGAAAATAAAAAAATATTTACAAACATAAGAAAAATATTACAACAATTTTAAACTAATTACACCTACTCTAAGCCCCCTAATAAAATAACAAAGCCCCCCAAAATAAAAAATTCCCTACCCTATTCTAAATTAAAAAAGTTACAAGCTCTTTTACCTTACCAGCCCTGAACAGGGCCCTTTGCGGGGCATGCCCCAAGAAAATCAGCTCTTTTGCCTGTAAAAAAAAACATACAATACCCCCCCCCCAACATTACAACCCACCACCCACATACCCCTAATCTAACCCAAACCCCCCTTAAATAAACCTAACACTAATCCCCTGAAGATCTTCCTACCTTGTCTTCACCATCCAGGTATCACCGATCCGTCCTGGCTCCAAGATCTTCATCCAACCCAAGCGGGGGTTGGCGATCCATAATCCGGTGCTCCAAAGTCTTCCTCCTATCCGGCAAGAAGAGGACATCCGGACCGGCAAACATCTTCTCCAAGCGGCATCTTCGATCTTCTTCCATCCGGTGCGGAGCGGGTCCATCTTGAAGCAGGCGACGCGGATCCATCCTCTTCTTCCGATGTCTCCCGACTAATGACGGTTCCTTTAAGGGACGTCATCCAAGATGGCGTCCCTCGAATTCCGATTGGCTGATAGGATTCTATCAGCCAATCGGAATTAAGGTAGGAATTTTCTGATTGGCTGATGGAATCAGCCAATCAGAATCAAGTTCAATCCGATTGGCTGATCCAATCAGCCAATCAGATTGAGCTCGCATTCTATTGGCTGATCGGAACAGCCAATAGAATGCGAGCTCAATCTGATTGGCTGATTGGATCAGCCAATCGGATTGAACTTGATTCTGATTGGCTGATTCCATCAGCCAATCAGAATATTCCTACCTTAATTCCGATTGGCTGATAGAATCCTATCAGCCAATCGGAATTCGAGGGACGCCATCTTGGATGACGTCCCTTAAAGGAACCGTCATTAGTCGGGAGACATCGGAAGAAGAGGATGGATCCGCGTCGCCTGCTTCAAGATGGACCCGCTCCGCACCGGATGGAAGAAGATCGAAGATGCCGCTTGGAGAAGATGTTTGCCGGTCCGGATGTCCTCTTCTTGCCGGATAGGAGGAAGACTTTGGAGCACCGGATTATGGATCGCCAACCCCCGCTTGGGTTGGATGAAGATCTTGGAGCCAGGACGGATCGGTGATACCTGGATGGTGAAGACAAGGTAGGAAGATCTTCAGGGGATTAGTGTTAGGTTTATTTAAGGGGGGTTTGGGTTAGATTAGGGGTATGTGGGTGGTGGGTTGTAATGTTGGGGGGGGGTATTGTATGTTTTTTTTTACAGGCAAAAGAGCTGATTTTCTTGGGGCATGCCCCGCAAAGGGCCCTGTTCAGGGCTGGTAAGGTAAAAGAGCTTGTAACTTTTTTAATTTAGAATAGGGTAGGGAATTTTTTATTTTGGGGGGCTTTGTTATTTTATTAGGGGGCTTAGAGTAGGTGTAATTAGTTTAAAATTGTTGTAATATTTTTCTTATGTTTGTAAATATTTTTTTATTTTCTGTAACTTAGTTCTTTTTTATTTTTTGTACTTTAGCTAGTTTATTTAATTGTATTTATTTGTAGGAATTGTGTTTAATTAATTTATTGATAGTGTAGTGTTAGGTTAATTGTAGGTAATTGTAGGTAGTTTATTTAATTATTTTATTGATAGGGTAGTGTTAGGTTTAATTATATCTTAGGTTAGGATTTATTTTACAGTTAAATTTGTTATTATTTTAACTAGGTAACTATTAAATAGTTCTTAACTATTTAATAGCTATTGTACCTGGTTAAAATAATTACAAAGTTGCCTGTAAAATAAATATTAATCCTAAAATAGCTATAATATAATTATGATTTATATTGTAGCTATATTAGGATTTATTTTACAGGTAAGTATTTAGCTTTAAATAGGAATAAGTTATTTAATAAGAGTTAATTTATTTCGTTAGATAAAAATTATATTTAACTTAGGGGGGTGTTAGTGTTAGGGTTAGACTTAGCTTTAGGGGTTAATACATTTATTAGAATAGCGGTGAGCTCCGGTCGGCAGATTAGGGGTTAATAATTGAAGGTAGGTGTCGGCGATGTTAGGGAGGGCAGATTAGGGGTTAATACTATTTATGATAGGGTTAGTGAGGCGGATTAGGGGTTAATACATTTATTATAGTAGCGCTCAGGTCCGCTCGGCAGATTAGGGGTTAATAAGTGTAGGCAGGTGTCGGCGACGTTGAGGGGGGCAGATTAGGGGTTAATAAATATAATATAGGGGTCGGCGATGTTAGGGGCAGCAGATTAGGGGTACATAGGGATAACGTAGGTGGCGGCGATTTGCGGTCGGAAGATTAGGGGTTAATTATTGTAAGTAGCTGGCGGCGACGTTGTGGGGGGCAGGTTAGGGGTTAATAAATATAATATAGGGGTCGGCGGGGTTAGGGGCAGCAGATTAGGGGTACATAAATATAACGTAGGTGGCGGTCGGCAGATTAGGGGTTAAAAATTTTAATCGAGTGGCGGCGGTGTGGGGGGACCTCGGTTTAGGGGTACATAGGTAGTTTATGGGTGTTAGTGTACTTTAGGGTACAGTAGTTAAGAGCTTTATGAACCGGCGTTAAGCTCTTAACTCCTGCTATTTTCAGGCGGCTGGAATCTTGTCGTTAGAGCTCTAACGCTCACTTCAGAAACGACTCTAAATACCGGCGTTAGAAAGATCCCATTGAAAAGATAGGATACGCAAATGGCGTAGGGGGATCTGCGGTATGGAAAAGTCGCGGCTGTAAAGTGAGCGTTAGACCCTTTAATCACTGACTCCAAATACCAGCGGGCGGCCAAAACCAGCGTTAGGAGCCTCTAACGCTGGTTTTGACGGCTACCGCCGAACTCCAAATCTAGGCCTGAGTGAGGTAGGAGGGGCCTATTTTCGCGCCTCAGTTGTGCAGTTTCTTTTCCTTAGAGTCATCCAACTGCTTCTCCAGTGGTTCCTGCTGTGTTTGAGGGCTGTAAAGGAGGTTTTTCCCCACAAATCATTCTGAAGGGCAGGTAGGCGCCACAGCAGAGCTGTAGCAAGGTGTTGAAAGTCTTTTTTACCGGGTTTGACGTTTTTTCAATCCGTTTTTGCCATTAAGGGGTTAATTGTTTATTTGCATAGCTGTGCAAAGTTACTAAGGCTGTAAGATACTACTGTAAAAATTTAGTTAAGTTTACTGCTTTTTTACACTGTTTTGCAGAACTTGTGCAGCTTTTTTTCTCTTAAAGGCACAGTACCATTTTATTTCTGAGTTATTTACTTTGATTACAGTGTTTTCCAAGCTTGCTTGTTACATTACTAGCCTGTTTAACATGTCTGACACCAAGGAAAATCCTTGTTCAATATGTTTGGAAGCCATTGTGGAACCCCCTCTTAGAATGTGTCCCAATTGTACTGATATGTCTATAAATTATAAAGAACATATATTAGCACTTAAAAATAGAGCAATAGATCATTCTCAGTCAGAAGTAAATGAGGGTTCACCATCTAGCTCTCCCCAAGTGTCACAACCAGTAATGCCCGCACAAGTGACGCCAAGTACCTCTAGTGCGTCTAATTCATTTACTTTACAAGACATGGCCACAGTTATGAATACAACCCTCACAGAGGTTTTATCCAAACTGCCTGGTTTACAAGGAAAGCGGGGCAGCTCTGGGTTAAGGAAAAATGCTGAGCCGTCTCATGCTTTAGTAGCCGTATCTGATATGCCCTCACAATGCTCTGAAGGGGTGAGGGATTTGTTATCTGAGGGAGAAATTTCTGATTCAGGAAAGACGCTTCCTCAGACAGATTCTGATATGACGGCCTTTAAATTCAAGCTTGAACACCTCCGCTTATTGCTTAGGGAGGTATTAGCAACTCTAGATGATTGTGACCCTATAGTGGTCCCAGAGAAATTGTGTAAAATGGATAGATACTTAGAGGTTCCTGTTTACACTGATGTTTTTCCAGTCTCTAAGAGGATTGTGAATATTATTGCTAAGGAGTGGGATAGACCAGGTATTCCGTTCACTCCCCCTCCTGTTTTTAAGAAAATGTTTCCCATATCTGACACCATAAGGGACTCATGGCAGACAGTTCCTAAGGTGGAGGGAGCTATTTCTGCTCTGTCTAAGCGAACAACTATACCTATCGAAGACAGTTGTGCTTTCAAAGATCCTATGGATAAAAAATTAGAGGGTCTCTTGAAGAAAATTTTTGTTCATCAAGGTTTTTCTCTCCAACCTATTGCGTGCATTGTTCCTGTAACGACTGCAGCTGCTTTCTGGTTTGAGGCTCTAGAGGAGGCTCTTCAAATGGAGACTCCATTAGAGGAGATTATGGACAGAATTAAGGCCCTTAAGTTGGCTAATTCTTTTATTACAGATGCAGCATTTCAACTGGCTAAATTAGCGGCAAAGAATTCAGGTTTTGCCATTTTAGCACGCAGGGCGTTATGGCTTAAATCTTGGTCTGCTGATGTGCCATCTAAATCTAATCTTTTGAACATTCCTTTCAAAGGTAAGACCCTATTCGGGCCTGAACTGAAAGAGATTATTTCAGACATCACTGGAGGAAAAGGTCATGCCCTCCCTCAGGATAGATCAAGTAAGATGAGGACCAAACAGAATAATTTTCGTTCCTTTCGGAACTTTAAGAGTGGTCCCACTTCAGCTTCCTCTACCGCAAAGCAAGAGGGGAATTTTGCCCAATCCAAGTCAGTCTGGAGACCTAACCAGGCTTGGAACAAGGGTAAACAGGCCAAGAAGCCTGCAGCTGCTTCTAAAACAGCATGAAGGGGTAGCCCCTGATCCGGGACTGGATCTAATAGGGGGCAGACTCTCTCTCTTCGCTCAGGCTTGGGCAAGAGATGTTCACAACCCTAGGCTTTAGAAATTGTGTCCCAGGGGTATCTTCTGGAATTCAAAGACTCCCTTCCAAGGGGGAGATTTCACATTTCTCAATTGTCTGTAAACCAGACAAAGAGAGAGGCGTTCTTACGCTGTGTAGAAGACCTACATACCATGGGGGCGATCCGCCCAGTTCCAATAGAGGAACAGGGACTAGGGTTTTATTCAAACCTGTTTGTGGTTCCCAAAAAAGAGGGAACTTTCAGACCAATCTTGGATCTCAAAATTCTAAACAAGTTCCTCAAGGTTCCATCATTCAAGATGGAGACTATTCGGACTATTCTACCTCTGATGCAGGAGGGTCAATATATGACTACTGTGGACTTAAAGGATGCGTATCTACACATCCCTATTCACAGAGATCATCATCATTTTCTCAGATTCGCCTTTCTAAACAGGCACTACCAGTTTGTGGCCCTTCCCTTCGGGTAGGCCACAGCTCCCAGAATTTTCACAAAAGTGCTAGGGTCCCTTCTGGCGGTTCTGCGACCACGGGGCATAGCAGTGGCGCCTTATCTAGACGACATCTTAATTCAGGCGTTGACTTTCCAGCTAGCCAAATCTCACACGGACATCGTGTTGGCTTTTCTGAGAGCTCACGGGTGGAAGGTGAACATAAAAAAGAGTTCTCTCTTCCCTCTCACAAGAGTTTCCTTCCTAGGGACTCTGATAGACTCGGTAGAAATGAAAATATTTCTGACGGAGGTCAGAAAATTAAAACTCTTAACCACTTGCCAAGCTCTTCATTCCATTCCTCGGCTCAGTGTATGGAGGTAATCGGACTCATGGTAGCGGCAATGGACATAGTTCCTTTTGCCCGCCTACACCTCAGACCACTGCAAATATGCATGCTCAAACAGTGGAATGGGGATTATGCAGATTTATCTCCTCAACTGCATCTGGACCAGGGGACCAGAGACTCTCTTCTCTGGTGGTTGTCTCAGGACCACCTGTCTCAGGGAATGTGTTTTCGCAGGCCAGAGTGCTCATTGTAACGACAGATGCCAGCCTGCTAGGTTGGGGTGCAGTCTGGAACTCCCGGAAAGCACAGGTCTTATGGTCCTGGGAGGAGCTCTCCTCCCGATAAACATTCTAGAACTGAGAGCGATATTCAATGCACTTCAGACGTGGCCTCAGCTTGCTGTGGCCAAATTCATCAGATTTCAGTCCGACAACATCACGACTGTAGCTTATATCAATCATCAAGGAGGAACAAGGAGTCCTCTAGCGATGATGGAGGTATCCAAAATAATCCGGTGGGCAGAGGATCACTCTTGCCATCTCTCAGCAATCCACATCCCAGGGGTAGAGAACTGGGAGGCGGATTTTCTAAGTCGTCAGACTTTTCATCCGGGGGAGTGGAAACTCCATCCGGAGGTATTTACCCAGCTGATTCAGCTATGGGGCACACCAGAATTGGATCTGATGACGTCTCATCAGAATGCCAAACTTCCTCGTTACGGGTCCAGGTCCCGGGATCCCAAGGCCGTTCTGATAGATGCTCTAGCAGTGCCTTGGTCCTACAATCTGGCCTATGTATTTCCACCGTTTCCTCTCCTCCCACGTCTGGTTGCCAGAATCAAGCAGGAGAGAGCTTCGGTAATTCTGATAGCACCTGCGTGGCCACGCAGGATTTGGTATGCAGACCTAGTGGACATGTCCTCGGTTCCACCGTGGACTCTGCCAATGAGGTGGGACCTTCTAATCCAAGGTCCGTTCACGCATCCAAATCTAATTTCTCTGCATCTGACTGCCTGGAGATTGAACGCCTGAGTCTATCAAAGCGTGGTTTCACTGAGTCGGTCATTGATACCCTGATTCAGGCTAGAAAGCCTGTCACCAGGAAGATCTATCATAAGATTTGGCGCAAATATCTTTATTGGTGTGAATCCAAAGGTTACTCGTGGAGTAAGATTAGGATTCCTAGAATATTGTCTTTTCTCCAAGAGGGTTTGGAAAAGGGATTATCTGCTAGTTTCCTAAAAGGACAAATATCTGCTTTGTCTATTCTACTACACAAACGTCTGGCAGATGTCCCAGACGTTCAAGCATTTAGTCAGGCTTTGGTCAGAATCAAGCCTGTATTTAAACCTGTTGCTCCGCCATGGAGCCTAAACTTAGTTCTTAAAGTTCAACTTCAAGGGGTTCAGTTTGAACCTATGCATTCCATAGATATTAAGCTTCTATCTTGGAAAGTTTTATTTTTAGTAGCTATCTCTTCGGCTCGAAGAGTTTCTGAGCTATCTGCTTTACAATGTGATTCCCCTTACCTTGTTTTCCATGCAGATAAGGTGGTTTTGCGTACCAAACCTGGTTTTCTTCCTAAGGTTGTTTCTAATAAGATTATCAATCAAAAGATTGTTGTTCCTTCTCTGTGTTCTAATCCTTCATCAAAGAAGGAACGTCTGTTACACAATCTTGATGTGGTTTGTGCTTTAAAGTTTTACTTACAAGCAACTAAGGATTTCCAACAAACATCTTCATTGTTTGTTGTTTATTCTGGTAAACGGAGAGGTCAAAGGGCTACGGCTACCTCTCTTTCCTTTTGGCTGAAAAGCATCATCCATTTGGCCTATGAGACTGCTGTACAGCAGCCTCCTGAAAGAATTACTGCTCATACTACTAGAGCTGTGGCTTCCAAATGGGCTTTTAAAAATGAGGCTTCTGTTGAACAGATTTGTAAGGCGGCGACTTGGTCTTCGCTTCATACTTTTTCCAAATTTTCCAAATTCGATACTTTTGCTTCTTCGGAGGCTATTTTTGGGAGAAAGGTTCTACAAGCAGTGGTGCCTTCTGTTTAAGGTCCCTGTCTTGTCCCTCCCTTCATCCGTGTCCTAAAGCTTTGGTATTGGTATCCCACAAGTAAGGATGAATCTGTGGACTCGATACATCTTACAAGAGAAAACATAATTTATGCTTACCTGATAAATTTATTTCTCTTGTGATGTATCGAGTCCACGGCCCGCCCTGTTTTTTAAGACAGGCATATATATTTTTATTTTAAAACTTTCAGTCACCACTGCACCCTATAGTTTCTCCTTTTTCTTCCTAGCCTTCGGTCGAATGACTGGGGGGTGGAGCTAAGGGGGGAGCTATATAGACAGCTCTGCTGTGGGTGCTCTCTTTGCCACTTCCTGTTGGCAAGGAGAATATCCCACAAGTAAGGATGAATCTGTGGACTCGATACATCACAAGAGAAATAAATTTATCAGGTAAGCATAAATTATGTTTTTAGGAGACTTTTTTTTTTTACTTCTGCTACGAAATTTATTTTGTTTTCTTGCTGTCCTTTCTTTTTAACTAAAGGGATAGTAAACACCAAAAATGTTATTATTTAAAAAGATAGATAATCCCTTTATTTTCCATTCCCCAGTTTTGCATAACCAACACAGTTATATTAATATACTTTTTACCTCTGTAATTACCTTGCAGCTAAGCCTCTCCTGACTGCCTCCTTATCTCAGCTCTTTTGACAGACTTGCAATTCAGGCAATTAGTGTTGACTCATAAATAACTCCACGTGTATGAGCACAGTGTTATTTATATGAAACACATGAACTAACGTCCTCTAGCTGTGAAAAATGATCAAATGCATTCACAGAAGTGGCGGCGTCAAGGGCTTAGAAATTAACATATGAACCTACCTAGGTTTAGCTTTCAACTAAGAATACCAAGAGAACAAAGCAAATTTTATGATAAAACTAGATTAAAAAGTTGTTTAAAATTACATGCCCTATCTGAATCATGAAAGTTTAATTTGGTCTTTACTGTCCCTTAAGATACGGAGCAGCAATCCACTACTGGGAGTTAATTGATGATTGGTGGCTATGAACATATTCCTCTTGTGATTGGCTTACCAGATGTGTTAAGCTAGATCCTACTAATGCATTGTTGCTCTCAAGCTGACGCTAACTGAGAGGGGTTAAACACACCTTTATATGCAAGTAATACTGCCTCTCTTATAAAATGCTCTAGCACAATGTATATCCATTTTATTTAAACACTTAACAGATATCTACAGGCAGATATAAGTCTATAACTCAGGCCAATCTAACAATGCTAAGAGCTACATTTTGCATGTTTTACCTACAAATTCTATAAACCTAGATTACTAGTTTTGTCAGTAAGGCCGTGCGGTGCTAACGCTCAGTTTCAGCTCACCGCTCACCTACAAACAACGCTGGTATTACAGGTTTTTTTTTCAACCCGGCGTTAGCCTCTAAAAAGTGAGCAAAGAGCAAAATTTTGCTCCACATCTCAATGTAATACCAGCGCTGCTTACGGTAGCGGTGAGCTGGTAAAACGTGCTCGTGCACGATTTCTCCATAGGAAACAATTGGGCAGAATCAGCTGAAAAAAAACCTAAAACCTGCAAAAAAGCAGCGTTCAGCTCCTAACGCAGTCCCATTGATTCCTATGGGGAAAGAAAATTTATGTCTACACCTAACACCCTAACATGAACCCTGAGTCTAAACACCCCTAATCTTACACTTATTAACCCCAAATCTGCTGCCCCCGACATCGCTGACACCTGCTTTATATTATTAGCCCCTAATCTGCCGCTCCGGACACCGCCGCCACCTACATTATACTTATGAACCCCTAATCTGCTGCCCCCAACATCGCTGACACTTACATTATAGTTATTAATCCCTAATCTGCCCCCCCCCAACGTCGCCGCAACTATGTTAAATGTATTAACCCCTAATCTGTCGCCGCCACTATAATAAAGTTATTAACCCCTAAACCTAAGTCTAACCCTAACACCCCCCTAACTTAAATATAATTTAAATAAATCTAAATAAAATAACTACAATTAAATAAATTATTCCTATTTAAAACTAAATACTTACCTATAAAATAAACACTAAACTAGCTACAATATAACTAATAGTTACATTTGTATCTAGCTTAGGGTTTATATTTATTTTACAGGGAACTTTGTATTTATTTTAACTAGGTAGAATAGTTATTAAATAGTTATTAACTATTTAATAACTTCCTAGTTAAAATAAAAACAAATTTACCTGTAAAATAAAACTAAACCTAAATTACAATTACACCTAACACTATACTATAATTAAAATAATTTCCTAAATTAACTACAAGTAACTACAATTAAATTAAATAAAATAAAGTACGAAAAAAAACTAAATTACATAAAATAATAAAATAATTACAAGAATTTTAAACTAATTACACCTAATCTAATCCCCCTAATAATAAAAAAAAATAATAATAATAAAAATCCCTACCCTATACTAAATTACAAATAGCCCTTAAAAGGGCTTTTTGTGGGGCATTGCCCCAAAGTAATCAGCTCTTTTACCTGTAAAAAAAAAAAAAATACAATACCCCCCAACATTAAAACCCACACACACAACCCTACTCTAAAACCCACCCAATCCCCCCTTAATAAAACTTAACACTAACCCCTTGAAGATCACCCTACCTTGAGACGTCTTCATCCAGCCAGGCACAAGTGGTCCTCCAGAGGGGCAGAAGTCTTCATCCGATCTGGGCAGAAGAGAACCTCCAGACGGGCAGAAGTCTTCATCCAGGCGGCATCTTCTATCTTCATCCAACCAGAGCGGAGCGGGTCCATCTTCAAACCAGCCGACGCGGAGCATCCTCTTCTTCCGACAACTCCCGTCGAATGAAGGTTAAATGACGTCATCCAAGATGGCGTCCCTTGAATTCCGATTGGCTGATAGGATTCTATCAGCCAATCGAAATTAAGGTAGGAAAAATCCTATTGGCTGATCCAATCAGCCAATAGAATTGAAGTTCAATCCTATTGGCTGATCCAATCAGCCAATAGAATTGAGCTCGCATTCTATTGGCTGTTCCAATCAGCCAATAGAATGCAAGCTCAATTTTATTGGCTGATTGGATCAGCCAATAGGATTTTTCCTACCTTAATTTCGATTGGCTGATAGAATCCTATCCGCCAATCGGAATTCAAGGGACGCTATTTTGGATGACATCATTTAAAGGAACCTTCATTCGTCTGGAGTTGTCGGAAGAAGAGGATGCTCCACTTCAGCTGGCTTGAAGATGGACCCGCTCCGCTCCGGATTGATGAAGATAGAAGATGCCACCTGGATGAAGACTTCTGCCCGTCTGGAGGTCCTCTTCTGCCTGGATCGGATGAAGACTTCTGCCCCTCTGGAGGACCACTTCTGCCCGGCTGGGTGAAGACGTCTCAAGGTAGGGTGATCTTCAAGGGGTTAGTGTTAGGTTTTATTAAGGGGGGATTGGGTGGGTTTTAGAGTAGGGTTGGATGTGTGGGTGGTGGGTTTTAATGTTGGGGGGTATTGTATTTTTTTTTTACAGGTAAAAGAGCTGATTACTTTGTGGCAATGCCCCGCAAAAAGCCCTTTAAAGGGCTATTTGTAATTTAGTATAGGGTAGGGATTTTTATTATTTTGGGGGGATTTTTTATTTTATTAGGGGGATTAGATTAGGTGTAATTAGTTTAAAATTCTTGTAATCATTTTATTATTTTATGTAATTTAATGGGGGGTTTTCGTACTTTATTTTATTTAATTTTAGTTAATTTATGAAATTATTTTAATTATAGTGTAGTGTTAGGTGTTATTGTAATTTAGGTTAGGCTTTATCTTACAGGTAAATTTGTTTTTATTTTAACTAGGAAGTTATTAAATAGTTAATAACTATTTAGTAACTATTCTACCTAGTTAAAATAAATACAAACTTGCCTGTAAAATAAAAATAAACCCTAAGCTAGCTACAATGTAACTATTAGTTATATTGTAGCTAGCTTAGGGTTTATTTTTTAGGTAAGTATTTAGTTTTAAATAGGAATTATTTATTTAATTGTAGTAATTTTATTTCGTTTTATTTAAATTATATTTAAGTTAGGGGGTATTAGGGTTAGGGTTAGACTTAGGTTTAGGGGGTAATACATTTAATATAGTTGTGGCGACGTTGTGGGCGGCAGATTAGGGGTTAATAAAATTTAACTACTGTTTGCGAGGCGGGAGTGCGGCGGTTTAGGGGTTAATATATTTTTTTATGTGGCTGGCGGCGATGTCCGGTCGGCAGATTAGGGGTTAAGAACTTTAGTTAACTGTTTGCGATGTGGGGGGGGCCTCGGTTTAGGGGTTAATAGATACTTTATGGGTGTTAGTGTACATTTTAAAACTTTAGTTAAGAGTTTTATGTTACGGTGTTAGCCCATAAAACTCTTAACTACTGACTTTTAAATGCGGTAGGAGTCTTGACAGGGGAGGGTGTACCGCTCACTTTCTCCAAGACTCATAATACCGGCGTTAGGCAAATCCCATTAAAAAGATAGGATACGCAATTGACATAATGGGATTTGCGGTATGCTCGAGTCACGGAAAAAAAGTGAGCGGTACACCTTTACCTGTCAGACTCGTAATACCAGCGGGCATTAAAAAGCAGCGTTGGGACCTCTCAATGCTGCTTTTTAAGGCTAACGCAAGACTTATAATCTAGGCGATAGTTATTACTGCTGCATTATTGAGTTCAGCAAGGTTCAAGTTCTCAGCAAGATGTTTCTTACTTTTTCTTTGTTTTATTTACCAATACTATCAGGTCTTAGAGAGACTTATTTATTATTAATTGATATTCTAGTTATATCAGTTCCCTTTCACAGGTTTTACACAATTCACTAAACAGGAGTTATACAAACACAATACATTGAAATGAAGATGATATGATGGATTTGAAATGCATGTTCTATATGTTAAGAAAAATAACTGTTGTACATAAATGAAAAAAGAAAGAATGTTCTAATACAATACCATCTGCAGCGTATAAACTGTATGGGGAATTGCTTCTTTAGGTTTATTTTTGTATACGATATAGCTGGTTTTGCACATTGAAACAACAAAACATTAAAATAGGCTGATCTTGCAGGTATACTCAACCTCTTTATCCTATTTTTCCTTCTATACACATACACCTCCTTATCTTATAGCTGCCTGTATTCACTTAGAGAAAGCAATTAACATTTTAGTACCTGCCTTTCCCACCCCATTGGGAGTGTCAATCTGTTCTTGGTTATTGTTTACATAGAAACAGTAGGTAGGTAAAGAAAGTGCTGGATAGCTAAAACTAAATAGTAGAGAGATTCTATGTAAGGCCTATAAGAAATAATACATGAGTAGGTGATCAAAAATGGTAAGTGCCCAAAAAGTATGTATAACAGGATGCTGTTATGGGATGATAAAACGTAGAGAAAAATCTCTCAAAACTCTATTTCCTCCCAAAGGACCCCTAATAGTGAGTCAAAGTGAATTATTATGAATACTGTGCTGTAGCTTTGGTAGTAAAGTCTAAATAGAATCGTCTAAACATTCAAACCAGTGAGGATATAAATCACGCTATTGTGTCTCTAAAAAAATACAGATTTATTGTATTATAAAATATATATAGTCGTATATCAATTACAACAGTTATATATTTTTTTAAAATGCACAATTCAGATAAATCTAAAAATGCATAAATCCTAACAATTAAAAAAAAATGGCTGGCCAACTTAAAAATCAATTAAGCAAACAATAAAGCACATAATTCAGTGGAACATAAAGTTTCTAGCGTAGCAGCTGCTAATAGCCGTTTATCCAAATTTGTGTATCCAAAAAGTATTTTGTATACAGGATTGTTATATGGTCACATAGGATAGCTATCTGTTTAGAAGCTATTTATTGTTTAGCGGAACTTGTCATGAGCAGTGTCTCCCAATAAGAGCTGTGTGTATCACTTTTGTAAACAATGTTCTAACCTTGATACCCTCTATTGTGTGAATGATGTTGGGTCAGTCGCTCCTAGTATCCTTTGTAATCCGTGAGGGTCTTAGGGCTTCTAACCCGCCCGCTGCCCTTGTCTTTTCTTTTGGTCTGTGCCAGTCCTGGAACTGCTAATTATCATCGTGTAAGCGTGTCAGCATGTCACCGATCTCAGATCCTGTGGGCGTGAGTACGTGGGTTCGTTTGAACAACTCTACGGCAAGGTGGAGGCGCTCTGTAATCCTTCTCCTACTCACAATTGAATAATGCAACGTGTTTATTGACAACATTTTTTTTAGAACAATCAAACTTCATATTTAAAAAGAAACAAAAGAAGGTACATGCACAAAACTGGTTATCCAAACTGCATGTGACCGAAAAAAACATAATTTATGCTTGCCTGATAAATGCCTTTCTTTCATGGTGGTGAGAATCCGCAATCCCTTTCTCATGGGAATTACTTATCCACCGCTAGGAGGAGGCAAAGATTCCCAAAAGCTCCATATAAACCCTCTCACCTCACACATACCTCAGACTAACGTATAGCCAAGTAAGTGAGGTAAAAAAGGATTAAGAGCTAACAATGGAGCAGGGGAAAAAGATGTGCTCAAATTGGGATTATCCTAAATTATGAAGGTATAATCTAGATTTTATTAAAGACACAGAGACGATTATTTTGCATTCTCTTTCTTTACTACTAAAATGCAGTTATTCAAAGTATAGATAAAAATACAACAAACTGTCAAATTTAAAAAGTAGACAGTAAAAACAAATAATACATCAGTGACCAATCAGAATAGAGAACTGATTAAACTAAAACCACATAACCAATCAAATTGATAATAAGTCCTATAAACTGTCCAAAATACAGCAATACATCCTCTTTCTTTGAAACTGAAGAAGGAAACAAAAAGTCCATCATGAAGAAATAACTCCAAACCAACAGGAAACCGAAAATCATGAAGAGTAGAAGCTTGAAGAGAAGAATCATCCATGATGAATATTCCAACTTGTCTTGAAGGATAACAACAAAATAGAGGGGGCGCTAAAGGTGCAGGGGTAACTCAGTGCAAAAAATGAATCACTATGCGTAGATAATACAGAACAATTCAAATATCACAAGGACCAAACAAAATAAAAATAAAAATGAAAAATATTTATATGAAATAAAAAAACCTTTGAATCCTTGAATAAAGGATAATACAGAGATCAAAGTCTTTCTTTGAAATGTATGACCGGATGACCGGAGAAAATGGGATATAGAATGTTCATATGTGGGCTGCCTCCTCCTCACCGACTGGTCCGGGTATAGCTGAAAAAGTACAAGAAGACAGAGGGGCGCCTCATGTGTGGTATAATCAGATGGTATGATACAGAACAAACAGAATGGAGCCAAATGAGTACTCACATACTATTGAAGCACACCTATGTGCTGGTAGAGACAAGCTGCAATTTCAGATAGGTGTGACAGCTCACCCTCCAGGCAAAACTGTGTAGCTGGTGAGAGATTAAAAAACAAACAAAGAAAGCACTACATGTGCAGACCATTAAAGGTATAACCGGCAATATCTCTTAGATTATACAGATGGGTACTCACATACTCCTGTAGCACACTTATGTGCTGGTAGAGGCAGGCTGTAACTTTATGACAGGTGTAGCAGCTCACCCTAGATGTAGATTCTTGGTTGTGCAGGGGTGTAGGTCCCAGTGAGCAATCAGCAAAGGCAGAAGGTAGGAAAAGAACTCCACTCAGAGTACATTTAAAATAAAATGTAGCTATTTATTAAAAACAAAGATAAAAAAACAACACAGCAGTTGTTTATGATGAGTGGACAAAAGGGTATACAGTGGCACCCCTCAAATGCAACGCGTTTCTCGGTTAGAACCGTTTCATCAGGCATATATTCATTCAACATCCTACCTCTGCCTTAAATAACAAACTAACAGTTATCCACCTCCTTACAAAGGGGTGTGTTTCCTAATTGATATCTAACACCTGTCTGATGACATCAGATCTTCTAATTGCAACAGTTTTTCACATAGAGTAAAAACCACATTATACACATGTAAAGTATTTTAGCAATAGTATCCTATACTAAACAATAATTAGACAATCCAATAGAACACTGTATGTTTGCATTTAAAGAAAAAAAAAATTGGTATTGACCCACAGTTATCAAAGGGTTATTTGATCTATTTTCCTATTCACACAATGTTTATAATTCAAAATATATATTGGGAATGTTAACTTCTATCCATAGTCAAAAACTGGGCTAGATTTAAACATATTGTTAGTATGAGGAACAACCTACTGTGCGTTAGACCCGTATTAAAAAAAATATATATATAATAAAAAAAAAAAAATATATATATATATATATATATATATATAATAAAAAATTAATTAAAAAAAAAATATATATATATATATAAATAGTAAGAAGTTGGGCGTGTATATTTATATATATATATAGGCTGACGTGGGTGTATCTGTCGGGGGTGTGTGAAGGCAGCCGATGAGCTGACATTAGTAAATAAAGTATATAGTAAAATGTGGGTGTGTATGTTTACAAGTGCTGTGTGGAAACAGTAAATAGGCTGACGTGAGTGTATCTACAAGGGGGTGTGTTAAGGCAGCCAATAAGCTAACATTAGTGAGCATGTGAACCCTAGATACTGTGTGAAATACACCTCTTTATAGCGGACCTGGTTACATGTATCTGGCAAAAAAGGCTACATAAATATAATGTCTGTGGTGAAGTGCATGCACATTAAGCATTTAGTGTCAAACCCAAAAGTATATTTTAATGACACGCAAATCAGTAAGAGAACGAGAATATCAATATTCTATACTATATAAAGGATAGGATGCACTAACTCGTATAATAATGCAGATTTTTTTTTTTTTTGCATTTGAGGGGTGCCACTGTATACCCTTTTATCCACTCATCATAAACAACTGCTGTGTTGTTTTTTTATCTTTGTTTTTAATAAATAGCTACATTTTATTTTAAATGTACTCTGAGTGGAGTTCTTTTCCTACCTTCTGCCTTTGCTGATTGCTCACTGGGACCTACACCCCTGCACAACCAAGAATCTACATCTAGGGCGAGCTGCTACACCTGTCATAAAGTTACAGCCTGCCTCTACCAGCACATAAGTGTGCTACAGGAGTATGTGAGTACCCATCTGTATCATCTAAGAGATATTGCCGGTTATACCTTTAATGGTCTGCACATGTAGTGCTTTCTTTGTTTGTTTTTTAATCTCTCACCAGCTACACAGTTTTGCCTGGAGGGTGAGCTGTCACACCTATCTGAAATTGCAGCTTGTCTCTACCAGCACATAGGTGTGCTTCAATAGTATGTGAGTACTCATTTGGCTCCATTCTGTTTGTTCTGTATCATACCATCTGATTATACCACACATGAGGCGCCCCTATGTCTTCTTGTACTTTTGTCTTGAAGGATAGAAAAACAACTGGGAAACTTTTGAAGATGTGAAAGACTTGATTGAAGATCTGACTTTTCCAGGAGATGTGAAGGAACAAAGCCACTTAGAAGAATATCCTTATTATTGGTTGGTAACTGAAATAAATATACAAATCATGTTAATAATATAATAAAACCAATCAAGGGTGGGAAAAAATCTAACAAAATAAATTTGAGGAGGGAAAATAATCGTCTCTGTGTCTTTAATAAAATCTAGATTATACCTTCATAATTTCGGATAATCCCAATTTTATTACAAGACCAGAGACTCATATTTTGCTAGTTTAAAGCAACTAACAAAATAAATTAAGAGAGGCGTGTTCAATGGGTTTAAAATAAAATTGTTTAAAAATAGAATCAGAAGACCAGTCAGCTGCATCCAAAATTTGTTGAAGAATAGCAGCTTTCAAAAATGCTTTAGAAGCGGCTGATCCTCTAACAGAGTGAGCGGAAAAAGAAACATCAATACCTGCTTCACTCATAACCCATTTAACCCACCTGGCTATAGGAGTAGAGGAAACAGGATAATGAGGAGACATGAAAGATAGCAAAAGTTGATTAGAGGTAGAAGAACGAAAAGAAGAAGTTCTGCGTTCATACTCTTTGAGACATACAACCACACAAAGAAGAGGTTCAGAAGGTAAGTAAGGATAGAAAATTGAGGTTGAAAAAGATTTAGTTCTTTTAGAGATAAAGAAAGTAACACCTTCAGGAGTAAAACGTTTAGAATTAAAATCTAAAGATCTGACATCAGAGACTCTACGAAAAGAAATTAAACACAAAAGGGTAGCCAATTTAGCAGTAAGCTGTTTTAAAGATAAGAATTCATTAGAAGGCCAAGATTTAAAAAGTGAAAAACTAAGATCAACATCCCAAAAAGAAGAATATTTAGGAGTTGGAGGTCTTTTAAGTTTAATTGCTTTCATTAATTTACAAATTAAAGGATGTTGACCCACAGGGAAATTATTAATCCTTTAATCCTGATTCGAAAAGAGAAGTAAGGAAATTAACAATACAACTTATATCCACTGAAAAGGGATCCAAACTTCTTTCCACGCACCAGCTAGTCCATCTGGTCCATGCGGAAAAATAGCATTTTTTGGTCCCGGGGGCCAAAGAATCCCCGAGGAGTTCTTGAGCTTGTTGTGATAAACCTTTGAATGAAGAAGATTGCCCGAAATTGACCAAGCTATAAGACGAAGAGATCCTTGAATGATAAGATCGTGAGGATGACCTTCTGGATCTGACAACAGAAGAGGAAAAACAGGAAGAAGAAGAGGATGGTTGACAGACAATTCTAGAAGAGATGGGTACCAGGGTTGAGATGGCCAAAGAGGAGTGATGAGAAGAACTGAAAGAAGATCTCGACGGACTACTGAAATGACTCTCTGAATCATTGAGAAAGGAGGAAACGCATAAGCTGTCTGACGAGGCCAAGGATGGAGAAATGCATCGATCGCCAATGCCTCCGGATCTGGACACCAACTGAAATAAGGAAGAATCTGATGATTCAGTCTCGAAGCAAACAGATCCATCGAAAAGGGACCTCTGAGAGACTGAAGTGAATGAAAAACTTGATGATGAAGTTTCCAATCGCTGGAATCTGTCAGATAACGAGAACCCCAATCCGCTGCGACATTGGATAATCCTGGAATATATTCCACTTTGACAGAAATATTTCTGTCCAAGCAAAGATGAATGAATTTTTTCGTAATAATCGACAAATCTCTTGATTTTGTACCACCTAGACGATTCAAATAACGGACTGCAGAAACATTGTCCATTCTGAGTAAAATTGACACTGGCAAAGAATCTTTTACAAAACTTTTGACTGCAAAAGAGCCTGCCAAAAGTTCTAAGCAGTTGATATGAAAAAGTTTTTCCTTTGAAGACCATTTTCCTCCTGTGATTGAAGGACCACAACGAGCTCCCCAACCCGAACGACTGGCATCGGATTCTATAATTAAATCCGGAGATTTCCCAAAAATGGCTCTCCCGTTCCAAGCTTCTATATGGGATAACCACCATGAAAGTTCTTCTTTGGCTTCTGAAGAAAGAGGAATTAAATGAGAATATGAAAGACCTTTCTGAAGATGAAAATTTTTTAAACGTTGAAGTTCCCTGTAATGAAGAGGAGCAGGGAAAATAGCCTGAATAGAGGATGAAAGTAACCCAACTATTCTGGCTATAGTCCTGATGGGAACTAAAGACAAAGAAAGAGTTTTTGAAATCTCTTTCTTGATATTCACAATTTTCTCTCTGGGAAGACTTAAAGTAGATTTCACTGTATCTATTTGAAAACCCAAAAAGGTTAGAGACTTGGTTGGAGAAAGAACAGATTTCTCTTTGTTGACTAGGAAACCTAAATTTTCTAAAATATAAATAGTTAAATTGAGTTGTGAACTCAAAACAACTGAATTTTGATTCATAATCAAAATATCGTCTAAATAGATGATAAGGCGAACACCTCGAAGATGAAGCCAAGTAATTATAGGTTTCATCAATTTGGTGAAAATCCAAGGGGCCGAAGATAATCCGAAAGGCATGCAAGTGAAACTCCAAATTTTCCCTTCCCAATTGAAAGTAAGAAATTTCCTGTGATCTAAAGCTACTGGAATCGTGAGATAAGCATCTGTCAGATCTAATCTGACTAAAAAATCGTTGTCTAGAAGACAATCTCTGAGAAGATGAATATCTTCCATTTTGAAATGTTGATAAACCACGAAGGCATTCAGAGCTCTTAAGTTTATAACAGGGCGAAATTGACCATTTTTCTTTTTTACTAGAAAAAGATTGCTGAAGAAACAATTTTGAAGATCTGAAGCTGGTTCTATTGCCTGTTTTTCTACCAGATTTAAAATTTCGTTTTGAACCAAAATTTTGTCTGAAACAGAAAATTTTATTGGAAATGGAAGAGATTTTTGAACTGGAGGAGAAATAAAATCTATAAAAAGACCTGAAACCGTCTGAAGAACCCATTGATCTGAAGTTATTAAATTCCAATTTTGAGCAAAAAGAGACAATCTGCCTCCTACTAAGTTTTGGAAAGAATTCTGAGAAGGAGGAAAATAAAAATTTACCTTGAGATGGGCGAGATCTTTGCCTCGAATGCTGGAGTCTAGGATTCCAAAATCTTCCTCTGGATGGGAAGAAATTTGAGGAAATTGGATTTTGATATGATCTTTGTGAATGAAATTGCTGGTTGGTAAATTGAGACCTGTTTGGATATGAGGCACGGCCGGGAAAGCGGCCTCTACCTTTCCCAGCCTGTTCAGAAAAACGTTCCTGATGAAAAATCTTTTTCATAGAAGTACGAACTTTATTCAGATTAGAGAAGGTATTTACATAACTGTTATGTTCCTTAATAAATGTGTCTCCAAATAAAAGGCCATTAGTATCTGAATGAATTTCATTAATGGAGAAATCACACACCTTGGGGTCAATACGTCTAAGTATATTACGTCTGCGTTCGGTATACATAGCAGAATTGGCGTTACCCAGAAAACTGAGCATCCTCTGCAGCCATTCTCTGACTATGACTGGATCAAGCAATGAATTATCATATACAGCTTGTTCAGATAAATCAAATAACTTTGCTAAAGGACCAATAGTGTCAAGAATTTTGTCTTGACAAATTTTCCAAGCACGGTCCATGCCCTTCTTTAACTTAAAACCTGGAGACCCTATGAATTTTAAAATTTTTGGATCTACTTCAGGTGTAATACAAGCGTTGTTAGGAAGAATTGGTCTGGGGCATTCTGCCCTCATCTTATTTCTAGAGTCCCTCTTTAAGGGTTGTCTTAACTGGTAATCAATGAATTCCGCAATATCAGATGAAGGGCACCACTCCGCAGATCTAGGGTGGTGCAGATCATCTGCATTAAACCTAGGATTTCCTAAGCAATCAAAAAATTCAACTTTTGAAGAATCCAGATGTTTAGATTTTTTAAGAGCTTTTTTGAATTTTTTAATCTTCGGAGAGGCCGAAGAATTATCTGAAGAATTAGAAATATAATTTTCAGATTTATTAGCATCCAAAGAGGAATCAGAATTAACTTCAGTATCAGAAATCTCAGATTCCTCATCATTGGCCAAAGCCTCTCCCATAAGTAACCTCTTGGGAGTAAAGGGAATTACAGGGGTTTTCCTTCCTTTCCTGCCAGGAACAACTGAACCAGAGACAAACTGGCGAGATTTCTGCAATAATTTTTTACTTGTTTTAATGCCACTTGAAAAAGGCCTTTTTCTTTTTAAAGTCTTTTTAGACGATTTATCAATTAAAAGAGAATTTTTTTCCAGCATAGAATTCATTGATGTATCAATCATCTTTTGAACACTTTCTGAATTAAGAGGGTTCAAATCTGTAGATTGAGACATAATTAAACTATATATAAACAATTAAAATAAACTTAAAATAACTAAATTAATAAATTTATTTGAACAAACTAATAAAATTGAATCTAATAAAAAATTTTAACAATATATATCAATTTTATATTGACCCCAAAGGATGTGAACAAAACACAAAATCATAAAATTGAATTAACTAATCTAAAACAAAGTTATACTAACTATGGCCAAAAGATGGAGACAGAGACCAAGGAATAAACAGTATAATAAGACCGGAAAGCAACAATGTTGCTAACACCCGACCCAAACAGCTGTTAGTCGGACGGGAAGAAGGAAACTAACCGCGTAGGAAGTGAAGACAGGCTGCGCATGCGCACTGAAACCGACTCAACACCCAAAATGGACGTCGGAACAGTGCTGCATAACGCAGCAGGGAGAAAGAAGCCGATTACAAGCAAGGATGCTTCGCAATCGGCTTAGACAAATAAAAACCAAAACCGGAATGTAGGTAAAAAGTAATGGGAATAAATAATACAAAGTTTAAAAAAGCAACCCAAAGTAAATAAATAAATCAACCTAAAGGCTATCTAAAAATAAAAAGGCATAAACATAACATGGAAAAAACGATGGAATAAAAAACAATAAAAATACTTTTAATAAGAATAAACAAAATACAGCAATACTTATCTTTCTGAAGCAGTTAAAGAAAGAGGGTGTATTGCTGTATTTTGGATAGTTTATAGGACTTATTATCAATTTGATTGGTTATGTGGTTTTAGTTTAATCAGTTCTCTATTCTGATTGGTCACTGATGTATTATTTGTTTTTACTGTCTACTTTTTAAATTTGACAGTTTGTTGTATTTTTATCTATACTTTGAATAACTGCATTTTAGTAGTAAAGAAAGAGAATGCAAAATATGAGTCTCTGGTCTTGTAATAAAATTCAAAAGAACGATTTCTAAGAAAATGGTGGGAGCTCATGGACTCTTACCATCATGAAATAAAGGAATTTATCAGGCAAGTATAAATTATGTTTTCTTTCATACAAGTGGTGAGAGTCCACGATTCCTTACTCATGGGAACCCGAAGCTGTGAAAGTCCACAAATAATAACATAAAGGACAGGATTTAAAATATCTTTTTTCACTGAGGAAATAAATCCATAACCCCACACACACACACACACACACACACATATATATATATATATATATATATATATATATATATATATATATATATATATATATATATATATAATATGCACTTAAATACATACAAATCTTAAGTAGAGACAACTGGCTGCAGTATCTTTCTACCAAATGCTCCTTTGGAAGAAGCAAAGACATCAAAATGGTAACATTTTGTGAAAGTATGCAAAGAAGACTAAGTAGCTGCTTTGCAAATCTGATCAACTAAAGCTTTATTCTTGAAAGCCCAACCAGTGGCAACTGACCTGGTAGAATGAGCTGTAATCCACTGTGGAGGAGACTGACCTGTCTCTCAAAAAGCTCTGTGAATCAGAAGCTTTAGCCAAGAGGCTAAAACTATTGCAGAGGCCTTCTGGACTTTTCAAAAACCAGAGAAAAGAACAAACAGAATAGAAGCCTTTCTGAATTCTTTAGTGACATCAACATATTATTCCAATGCTCTGAATGCAAATATTTTTCTGATTTATTCTTAGGATTAGGACACAAAAAAGGAACAACAGTCTCTATGTTAATGTTGTTAAATTAAACATCCTTAAGCAGGAAATTAAAGGCACACCTCAACTTCATTATCCAGATGAAAAATCAAATATGGAGAGTCACAAGAAATAGCCAATAACTCAGAAAAGAAGAATACTTTCCAAGAAAGTAGTTAAATATCTAGCTTATACATGGGCTTAAAAGAATATTACAAAACTCTCAACACAAGGTTAAGATTTCCATGGTAGAGAAATAGGCTTAACAACAGGCTTAATACGAACCAAGGCCTGAACAAAACAATGAACATCAGGAAGATAGATTTCTGCCCTTCCTGTATAGTTTCACAGAAAGATAGTCCCTTCAGAGAACTGGCAGATAAACCCTTATCCAAACTATTCTACAGAAACTGAAGAACCCTAGGAATACGAAAATAATGCCAAGAGAAACCCTGATCCACACACCAGGAAATGTAAGTTTTCTAAACTTTGTGATAGATCTTCCTAGACACTTCAGGCTTGCAAGCCTGAAAAAGAGTATCAATAACAGAATCTGAAAAACCTCTATGTTTCAGAACTAGACATTCAAGTTTAGAGATTTTAGTTCCTGATGGAAAATGGGACCTTGACACAAAAGGCCTGGCCAAAGAGGAAGAGGGCAAGGAGGGAAAGTGGACATCTGTACCAGATCTGCAAACCGAATTCTGCGAGGCCATTCTGGAGTAATCAAGATGACAGAGGATTTCTCCTGTTTTATCTTGGAAATTACTCTGGGAAGAAGCACCAGAGGAGGAAATAGATATGCAAGCTGGAATGACCATGGAAGTACTAGAGCATCTAAAGGTACTGCATGTGGATCCATGGACCTCACAAAATACATAGGAAGTTTGTTGGTTAAACGAGAGGCCATTAGATCTATCTCTAGTAGACCCCAAAGATCTACTATCAGACTGAATGCATCCTGATGAAGGGACCACTCCCCTGGATGTAGAGACTGACTACTGAGGAAGTCTGCTTCCCAATTGATCCCTCCTGGAATATGAACAGCAGAAATCAGGCAAGAGTTGGTTTCCACCCAGGAAAGAATCGAGGCCAAGCTTAAAGGGCCCTGAATATAGCACAAAGTTTCAGAACATTTAAAGGAAGCCTCGCCTCAAGAGGATTCCAAACTCTGAGGGACACATCGCATTTGCTTACTACACTGAACACTATCCAATGGAAGGACAACTATAGTTGGATTACAGCTGATATAGTTTCACTATACACTAGTATACCTCAACATTCAGGCATAAGAGCTGTCAACTATTTTTTAAAAAGGGACACAGATCTGAGTGATCAAGAAATTGATTATATATGTGAAACCTTACAAATTTTGCTTTCGCACAATTATTTTATATTCAACAAAGAGTACTACTTACAAATCAGGGGGACTGCCATGGGGGCAAAATTTGCCCCTGCATTTGCAAATATTTATGTTGCATGGTGGGAACTTACTTATATTTTTTCAACAAATAACCCTTGGATGGATGAAGTAGTGCTTTTTGTTCGTTACATAGATGATTTGTTGCTAATTATCAGTAATGATAAAAAAGTTGTCAATTTGGATGATTTGTTGTCATATTTGAGTGATAATCTTATGGGTTTAAAATTTACAGGTGAACAAAATAGTAAGCAGATTAATTATTTAGATCTTACTTTACTAATTATTGACAATCAAATAGTAACACAAACCTATAGAAAACCAGTGGCAGGCAATACTATTTTGCATGCGGCATCCCAACATCCAGAACATGTCAAAAAAGCCATTCCAAGAGGGCAGTTTATTAGGCTACGCAGGAATACCCAAGATGACTCTATTTATGAAAGACAGTCTTTAGAGCTAAAAGACAGATTTATTAAGAGAGGCTATAATCCAAGTAGGCTTGAACAATGCAGATTAGCAGTTAAGGCTTATAATAAACAAGCTATTACTGCTCATAAGAAGAAACAAGTCTCTAATGACACAATAGTCTTCACCACAGAGTATTCCACAAATTATGATGCAGTAGTAAAGATTTTAAAGAAGCATTCACATGTCCTATTGGGAGATGACATTCTCAAACCATTTGTAAATCATTTCAGGTATGTCTCCAAAAAACCTAAGACATTAGGGAAAGTACTTGCTCCCAGTTTGGTCACTGATACTGCGAGTGTCCCCTCAGGAGATTGGCTATCAAAAAAGGGTCTATTTAAATGTGGTAGCAGGGATTGTTTAACTTGCCCTAATCTTATTAGGGGTACACATTTTTCTTCAAGTGTGGACAATAAACAATATGTCATAGATTTCTATGCTAACTGTAAAACCAGATTTGTCATCTACCTTTTGACTTGCAATATCTGTAAAAGTCAATATGTAGGTAAAACCTCACGTGAAGTCAGAACCAGGTTTGGGGAACATGTCAGAGACGTTAAAAACTATTCTAAGGACTCAGCAGTTGCTAGTCACTTCAATGGTTTGCATTTCACCCACAAGGCTGACATTTCAGTTCAAATCATTGATATCGCTAAAGTTCCAATTAGAGGAGGTAATAGGCAAAAAAATTTAGATAAGAAAGAAATATTTTGGATAATAAAGCTTAATACATGCCAACCTCATGGAATGAATAAAGCATGCGATATAAACTACCTTACTGATAACTGATCAGGCACTATGTGCTTATGAGACTATTATTAGATTTCCCTTCTCTAATTACTTCAGTCTTTTCTGAGACTAGTCTGTGTTCAAGTATAATGATATCCCTATAGTGTACAATTCAAGTTTGTCTATCTATTAAAGAAGACAAGGATTCTCATTTGATATTATTATCCTAACTTTTACAATTGGTATACATTAATTTATTATCATGTCTAGGTATCTTATTATTCCACTCATTGGTTTTGGTATGTCAGAATCTGTATTTATATTTTTTGTAAGTAATCCCAATGTAAATTTGTTGTTGTTTTTAACATGTTTTTGTTTTTAATCGTGTTTTGCACATAAAGGGTTAATGGTTTTTCTTCCCTTTAAAAAGGCACCAAACACTAGGTGCTGCAGCCTATGAATAAGCGCCACTAGAGGGCGCAAAACGCGTCAGGCCTGTCTTTTCCCCCCCCCCTGTCTTTGTGTTCAGCTTGAGTGTGTATTTTTTATATATTTTTTCATTAAAGTTTTTCATTTTTTACTGAAAATAGTTGCGCCTACTTGGTTATTGGAGTGCCTGCCATTTGCCCTCCTGTCTTTGAGGATTCCAAACTCCTTTGTGCTGTCAGAGACCCCTAAACTGATCCCCAACCTAAAAGACTTCCATCTGTAGTGATCACAGACCATGTAGGACGAGCAAAAGAAGCCCCCTGAATAATTAACTGATTATTCAACCCCCAAGCCAGAGACTGATAATAATTCCTTCAGTATTGGCACAACATACAAAGCTGAAGAGGCTTCATGTGAAACCGAGCAAAGAGAATTGCATCTGAGGCTACAATCATAAGACCCAATACCTCCATACACTGAGCTATTGAAGGGAAAGATAGAGACTGAAGGTTCAGAAAAGAATATACTAACTTCACCGTTCTGAGATCTGTCAAAGAAAAAGTAATGGATACTGAATCTATCTAGAATCCAAGGAAAGAAATCCTTGTCTGAGGAATTAAAGAACTCTTTGGCTAATTGATCCTCCAACCATGCTTCTGAAGAATAGTTGTTTGGTATGAGATTCTGCTAAAGGAAAAGATGGAGCTTGAACCAAGATATTGTCCAGTTAAGCAAATACTGAAAACCCCTGAGTTATGATTACAGACAAATGGGCACCCAGTACCTTGGTGAATATCCTTGGAGCTGTAACTAGACCAAATGGAAGAGCAACAAACTGATAGTGTTGATCCATAAATGCAAACCTCAGAAACTAAAGATGTTCTGGGTGATTTGGTAGATGAAGGTAAGCATCCCTTAAATCTATTAAGGATGTAAACTGACCTTTGATATGCAAAAGGAAAAAAGGGGAAGCATGGAGTGTATTGCGAGTGAAAAATGATTTGATTGGATGGACGATACAAAAGTTATTAAGTTACAAACAAACAGAGTGTTGGAGGGCAGTGCCCCCGGGGTAAAATACATGTGTATACAAAAGAGGCTATCACGTACTATGGCTGACGCGTTTCGGCATTATCCTTACTCATAGCCAAGCTAAAACATTAAACTCACTTGTGAAGTTAAAAGCACTAGCCTCTACCTTGATTGGACACTGGGTTCTCATACCCACTAATAACGTGACCAATCAAGTTATCACACATTCGTTACGCCCACTCAGGTAAAAGTATACCAAAAAGCCTTTGCTAAGTTTACTTGCCATAATGAATGTGCTTTATTAAGTACATCTCACACTATGAGGCCTATTTATCAAGCCGTCAATGCAAATATGCTGGAATTCCACAGCGTAATTGTGGCAAGCCTGATTCGCCCTATTTATCAAAGCCTACAGACCGGCAAAAGTTTAAATCTGTGACGTAACATACGATCTGCCGGTCTCAATCCGACACAGATTGATGCTTACGTCATAACAGATGTTCCGAATACAAATTCGGCACTATCTGACACCTTTTGCAAGTTATCAAACTTCTAACCGGTACTATTCTGGCCCAGCGTACCTGGTTTTCAATCCGCATCCCTGGAGGCCGCGGATGCCATAGGAATCAATGGGAGTCTGAAAGCAGCAAAAGCTCATGTTCGCTGCTGCCCAATAGCCCATTGATTTCTATGGTAGAATAAAAGTTACGTTTACACCTAACACCCTAGCATAAGCCCTGAGTCCAAACATCCCTAATCTGCCACCCCCGACATCACCGCCACCTAAATAAAATGTATTAACCCCTATACCGCCGCTCCCGGAGCCAACCGCACCTAACAAAATGTATTAACCCCTATCCCGCCACTCCCGGCCCCCGCCGCAACTAAACAAATGTATTATCCCCTATCCCGCCGCTCCCGGACCCCGCCACAACTAAATAGATGTATTAACTCCTAAACCCCTGGCCTCCCACTTCACTACCACTTACTAATCCTATTAAACCCTAAACCGCAAGCCTCCCACATCGCCATAAACTAAATGAAGCTATTAACCCCTAAACCTAACAACCCGCTAACTTTACATTAAATATTAACTCATCCCTATCTTATAATAAATTTAAACTTACCCTTAGAATTAAAATAAACTATATTAAACTATTAATTAACCTACCCTAACTATTATATTAAATTGACATTAAATTACATTAAACTAATAATTAACCTACCCTATCTATTATACTAAAATTAAATTAAACTATATTAAACTATTAATTAATCTACCCTAACTATTATACTAAAATTACATTAAACTAACAATTAAATTAACTATATTACATATTTAAAAACCTAACCCTACTCAAGTTATTTAAATCTACAATAAAGAATTACTAAGTTACAAAAAATAACAACTAAGTTACACAAAATAAAAAACATTAAGTTACACAAAATAAAAAACACTAAATTACAAAAAAAATTAACACGAAGTTACACAAAATAAAAAACACTAAGTTACAAAAAAATAAACACTAAGTTACACAAAATAAAAAATAAATTATCAAATATTTAAACTAATTACACCTAATCTAAGAGCCCTATGAAAATAAAAAGCCCCCCAAAATAAAAAAAACCTAGCCTACAATAAACTACCAATGGCCCTTAAAAGGGTCTTTTGTGGGGCATTGCCCCAAAGAAATCAGCTCTTTTACCTGTAAATAAAAATACAAACACCCCCCACCAACAGTAAAACCCACCACCCACACAACCAAACCCCCCAAATAAAAACATATCTAAAAAACCTAAGCTCCCCATTGCCCTGAAAAGGGCATTTGGATGAGCATTGCCCTTAAAAGGGCATTTAGCTCTTTTTCAGCCCAAACCCTAATCTAAAAATAAAACCCACCCAATAAACCCTTAAAAAAAAACTAACACTAGCCCCCGAAGAGCCTCAACGAAGCAGCAGAAGTCCTCAGCGAAGCTGGCAGAAGTCTTCATCCAACCGGGCAGAAGTTGTTATCCAGACGGCATCTTCTATCTTCATCCATCCGGCGTGGAGCGGCTCCATCTTCAAGACATCCGGCGTGGAGCATCCTCTGCTGACGACGTCTTCTGAACAATGAAGTTTCCCATTAAATGATGTCATCCAAGATGGCGTCCTTTACATTTGATTGGCTGATAGAATTCTATCAGCCAATAGGAATTAAGGTGGAAAAAATCATATTGGCTGTTGCAATCAGCCAATAGGATTTTTTCCACCTTAATTCCTATTGGCTGATAGAATTCTATCAGCCAATTGGAATGTAAGGGACGCCATCTTGGATGATGTCATTTAAAGGGAAACTTCATTGTTCAGAAGACGTCGTCAGAAGAGGATGCTCCGCGCCGCACATGTCTTGTAGATGGAGTCGCTGCGTGCCGGATAGATGAAGATAGAAGATGCCGTCTGGATGAAGATTTCTGCCCGGTTTGATGAAGACTTCGGCCCGCTTGGATGAAGACTTCTGCCAGCTTCGCTAAGGACTTCTGCCGCTTCTTTGAGGATGGATGTCGGTTCTTCAAAAACTGTAAGTGGATCTTCGGGGGTTAGTGTTAGGTTTTTTTAATGGTTTATTGGGTGGGTTTTATTTTTAGATTAGGGTTTGGGTGGAAAAAGAGCTAAATGCCCTTTTAAAGGCAATGCCCATCCAAATGCCCTTTTCAGGGCAATGGGGTGCTTAGGTTTTTTAGATAGGTTTTTATTTGGGGGGTTTGGTTGTGTGGGTGGTGGGTTTTACTGTTGGGGGGGTGTTTGTATTTTTATTTACAGGTAAAAGAGCTGATTTCTTTGGGGCAATGCCCCGCAAAAGGTACTTTTAAGGGCCATTGGTAGTTTAGTTTAGGCTAGGGTTTTTTTTTATTTTGGGGGAGCTTTTTTATTTTGATAGGGCTATTAGATTAGGTGTAATTAGTTTAAATATTTGATAATTTATTTTTTATTTTGTGTATGTTATTTTGTGTAACTTAGTTGTTATTTTTTTGTAACTTAGTAATTCTTTATAGTAGATTTAAATAACTTGAGTAGGGTTAGGTTTTTAAATATGTAATATAGTGAATTTAATTGTTAGTTTAATGTAATTTTAGTATAACAGTTAGGGTAGGTTAATTAATAGTTTAATATAGTTTAATGTAATTTTAGTACAATAGTTAGGGTAGGTTAATTAATAGTTTAATATAGTTTATTTTAATTCTAAAGGTAAGTTTAAATTTATTATAAGATAGGGATGTTAGGTTTAATAAAGTAAAGTTAGCGGGTTGTTAGGTTTAGGAATTAATAGGTTAATTTAGTTTATGGCAATGTGGGGGGCTGGCGGTTTAGGGGATAATAGGTTTAGTAAGTGGCTAGTGATGTTGGAGGCCAGGAAGTTTAGGGGTTAATACATTTATTTAATTGTGGTGGGCTCCGGGAGCAGCGGGATAGGGGTTAATAACTTTATTTAGTTGCGGTGGGCTCCGGGAGCAGCGGGATAGGGGTTAATAACTTTATTTAGTTGCGATGGACTCTGGGAGCAATGGGATAGGGGTTAATAACTTTATTTAGTTGCGATGGGCTCCGGGAGTGGAGGGATAGGGGTTAATAACTTTATTAGAGTTGTGGTGGGCTCCGGGAGTGGCGGGATAGGGGTTAATAACTTTATTTAGTTGGGATTCATATCGAATAGAATAAAACAAAACAAGGAGTAGACATTAACACTATAGATTTTTTTTAAAGAATAGAGATTGTTGAAGGGTATAACAAAGGAATAGACTTGATGGGTCAAGACAGGCTTAGTGCCCCCCAACCTAGGTTAGGGAGGGCTTACCCTCCGAGGGTTTTAGGTATTATTCAAGATGTACATAAAATTGTGTGTGTTTTTTTTGTTTTGTTTTTGTCCTATTATTATTTTTATTTTTATTTTTTTATTTTTTTATTTCTTTCTCTCTCACACTCTCGCTCTCCCCCCCTCTCCGTGGAGTATTATCTATAAAAAGATAAGCATGCCGATAGAAAAAGTATTTGGGAATTATGAGTGAACACATAAAAATTGCATCCTGGAATGTGGGTGGGATTACGTCACCCTGGAAAAGAAAAAGTATTCTTAAACAATTAAAAAAACATACTATAGATGTAGCAATGCTGCAGGAAACACATCTTAAAGAACAAGAGATTATTAAACTTAAAACTGGGTGGGTAGGAGAGGTAGTAGCAACAGCTGGCACGACAAGGAAAAAAGGCGTGGCTATACTATTTAACAAAAACCTGGAATTTAAAATTATAACAAGAGAAATAGATACAGAGGGAAGATTCATAATATTACAAATTAAACTGAAAGAAAGATCGTTAATATTATGTAATGTTTATGGCCCTAATAAACTAGATAAAGCTTTCTGGAGTGGAATACAAGTCAAATTAATGAACTTTAGTACTGAGAATATAATACTTGCAGGTGATCTGAATATGGTTATGTACCCGACATTAGATAGACTAAAACCACCAGCAAATAGATATAGTAAACAAGAAACTAAAATATTAAAGGATCTATGTAAAAACTTAAGACTTAAAGGATTACTTTCTGTTATAATTTTTAAGCTAAACAACTAACATATTAAAGTTAATAAACATTAATTAAAACCTACTGACCTATATTTTCTCCAAAACGAAGTTTCATAACGTTCTAAAAGTTATATCTTTTATTCGCCGATGATGTCACGTTATCCTGCCCACTATTTTCAGCACTGCATGTTCAAAATACTTAAACCAATAACTTTGTGTTTAAAGCGCCATTTTGAAACCTAGGTATTGTAAACGGATTGGTACAGAGCAAAGGATACCCACGGAGTGGGTTTGGAAAACAATTAAATTTGCAGACAAGATTTCTGATATACGGTAGAGATATGTTAATGAAATGCTATTGATAAAAAGTGTATTTGAGGTAGTTAGTTAGTAACAGGCATAGAAAATATTTACTTACAGTGGCCCTTTAAAGACATTTGGAGGATCCAAAATCAAGACACAAAAAGTTATACATGTATAAGGCTGTAACCTTTTTGGATACAGTTGTGTATAAGAAGGATAACATATTAATATTTGATCTCCACACTAAAGAAATTGATAGAAATACCCTGCTGCATTATGATAGCTTTCATCCCAAGAGATTGAAGGATTCACTGACCAAAAGCCAATTGTTAAGGGTAAAGAGGATTGTGAGTGATGAAGATAGAGTAGATCTCAGATTACAGGAGATGCAACAGAAATGTATTCAAAGGGGATACCCTAGGGAATTATTAAAAGAAAAGATGTTAGAGACAGGTACAGGAGAAAAAAGAAAATAGAAGACAACAAACTTATGGTATTTGTAACACAATTTAATCACTACAGTCAGCGAATCCATAAAATACTGAATAAACATTGGAATATACTACGTGATTGACATGAAGATATCCCTGAATTTAAAATATCCCCTATGTTAGCACATAGAAGAGTAAAAAATTTAGAGGTTATCTAGTCAGTACCGATATAGGTTCAAAACGTAAAGCTGAACAAACTTATATTGGTAAGAAAGTCATAGGTAGTTACCCATGCCTCAATTGTGCGAGTTGTAATTCCATCATTAGAGGAGATTCATTTTACCACCCACATAGTGGAAAAGATATACTATCAATAATTTCTTTCCATGCGAATCCAAGTATGTGATCTATTTGATCAAATGTCCATGTTCCCTAATTTACTTGGGTGAAACTACCAGGAAGGTTAGAGATAGGATGAGCCAGCACAGGTCAAACATCCGATGTGGCAATTTAGACGCACCATTATCAGCACATAAAGAAGGGACATAGTATCAGTCAGTTAAGGTGGCAAGTTATTGATCAGGTAGGAATACAAAGGAATGGAATGGTTAGGGAAAAACTCCTTAAACAGAGGGAGATGCAATGGAAAAATAGGTTGGAAACATTAAGGCCTAAGGGCTTAAATAAAGATTATGATTTAGCAATATTTTTTTAATATGATAAAATTGTGTTTATATTATATGTTTTGGTAAAAGTTGACAATATCCAGTATGCATTTGTATAAGCTATGATCTAACAGTGTATGTATAGGTTCTAATTTGATAGTATTGTTTTTAAGTATATATAAGCCTTTTAGGCATTAATGATGTATAGGCAGTAGAAATTAAAAAGTAAATTGTGCAAGGTATTTGTATATATAGCTTGTATAGCCGCAGTCATCTATAGAATCCAGTAGATGGCAGTATAAGCTCAGAAATGAAATGTTTGGCGCCATAATGCCTTTAAAAGCCGTGTGTAAAAGACTATACAATTTGTATGATTAAGGAGGCAACTCAGAAACGTCACTTTTTATTCGTGTTCATCCATTTCCAATAAAGTGAACATCTTAACAAGTGCGGTGGACCGATCTTTACATTTTTGCTGTTGTTTGGGGATTTGGGATTTGTCCCCCGGTCTTCACGAGCATTAACCCACAGGTGCTGTATCTATCTTTCAATACAAAGACCATACTCCAGGTATGTCCCTCTGACAAACCCTGTACTCTAAGGGGAACAGTGCCTCACAAAAATGAAAGACTCCTCTCTACGAAGAACACTGCACATCTTCATTCTTCAACCACCTCCAATGGAGGCAAAGTAAAGACTGAGGTATGTGTAAGATTGGAGAATTTATATGGAGCTCTTGGGGGTTTGGGAAACTTTGCCTCCTCCTAGAGGAAGATAAGTAATTCCCAAGAGTAAGGGATCATGGAATCTCACCACCTGTATGAAAGAAAGGTTTGGATTTCAGAATCTCTGTATATTTGCATCTGTAAAATGAGGCAGCTAGTAGATGGGATGTCACCAAGTGTAAACAACAATATCTTATGTCATTTAGGCAATATTTACATGTCAGATACCTGAGGAAACAGCGTAACTGCGGAGAAATGCGTTACATATCTGGGGGTACAGACTGTGCATACCCACCAGCTTTTAACACTGTTTTGTTTGAATTTTATATGGTTTTAATAAATCAGTTTTTAAACTACAACAGTGTATACAAGCCCTAATTGACAGGTGCACATATGTGTTGGGCCTACTGTTTGGTTCATCACTGTGTGTTTGAGCTGTCCCTGGACCACATGCAGCTGTCGGGAGGAGGTGAGCTAAAACACCTTTATACTGCCAGCCTGCGTCTACTAGCACATAAGGGTGCTCTATGGAAATGTAAGTACCCTGTGTTTGACATTTTCTATCTGATTTGTCTATTTGGTGACTGATGCACACATGAGGCGCCTCTCTTATATTTGCTAGATAGATGGGATGTCACCAAGTGTAAACAAAAATATCTTATGTCATTTAGACAATATTTACATGTCATAATACAGCTTATATATGTAACCTAAAGGTAAGTTTTATATCATTTGTAATACTTTTGTATTCATAGTACCATAAGAAAGACAGTACAGTACTGTGATCAGAAAGGTAATAGTTGATGTTTTAAATATAGACTAGCATTTGCATTTAAGGACCCAAAAAACAAACCAAAGACCCAGGCAGAGAAGATTCTGACTTACAGTCCGAAAAAATGTTAATTTTTAATAATTTTATTTAAAAAAAATATTGATGAAAAAGTCTGGATTTTGGGATAATTCTGGATTTTGGAATTTTTCATTTGGGGATTTGTATCTGTAAGAGAAACCCCAACTGCACAATTTCCAAGTACAAATGACTATAAAAAAAATCATTTACCTTAACAAAAAGTAAATTTATGCTTACCTGATAAATTTGTTTCTTTTTAGATACGATGAGTCCACGGATTTCATCCTTACTTGTGGGATATCGCCTCCTGGTCAGCAGGAGGAGGCAAAGAGCACCACAGCAGAGCTGTATATATAGCTCCTCCCTTCCCTCCCACTCCAGTCATTCGACCGAAGTTTGGAAGAGAAAGGAAAAGCCAAGGTGAAGAGGTGACTGAAGTTTAGCAAAAAACAAAAACCTGTCTCATAAAAACAGGGTGGGCCGTGGACTCATTGTATCTAAAAAGAAACAAATTTATCAGGTAAGCATAAATTTTCTTTTCTTTTTAAAGATACGATGAGTCCACGGATTTCATCCTTACTTGTGGGATACAATACCAAAGCTATAGTACACGGATGAAAGGGGAGGGACAAGACTGGGAACCGAAACGGAAGGCACCACTGCTTGAAGAACTTTCCTCCCAAAAACAGCCTCAGTTGAGGCAAAGGTATCAAATTTGTAAAATTTGGAAAAAGTGTGAAGAGACGACCAAGTTGCAGCCTTGCAAATCTGTTCAACAGAAGCATCATTTTTGAATGCCCATGAGGAAGCCACAGCCCTAGTGGAATGAGCTGTAATTCTTTCAGGAGGCTGCTGTCCAGCAGTCTAATATGCAAAGTGGATGATACTCTTCAGCCAAAAAGAAAGAGAGGTAGCCGTAGCTTTCTGACCCCTACGTTTCCCAGAAAAAAAAAAAAAACAATGAAGACGATTGGCGAAAATCCTTAGTCGCCTGCAAGTAGAATGTCATAGCACGGACCACGTCCAAATTATGTAACAGACGCTCCTTCTTAGAAGAAGGATTAAGACACAAGGAAGGAACAACAATTTCCTGATTAATATTCTTATTTGAAACAACTTTAGGAAGAAAACCAGGTTTGGTTCGTAACACCACCTTATCCGAATGGAAAAGAAGATAAGGAGAATTACATTGCAATGCCGAAAGCTCAGATACTCTTTGAGCAGAAGAAATAGCAACCAAAAATAAAACTTTCCAAGATAATAACTTAATATCTACGGAATGCATAGGTTCAAACGGAACCCCTTGAAGAACTTTAAGAACTAAATTCAAACTCCAAGGAGGAGCAATTAGTCTAAATACAGGCCTGATTCTAGTCAGAGCCTGACAAAAAGATTGCACATCTGGAACATCTGCCAAACGCTTAAGTATAAAATAGATAAAGCAGAGATCCGTCCCTTTAAGCAACTTGCTGATAACCCTTTCTCCAATCCTTCTTGGAGAAAAGACAAAATCCTGGGAATCCTAACCCTACTCCATGAGTAGCTCTCAGATACACACCAATAAAGATAGTTACGCCATATCATATGGTAAAGTTTCCTAGTGACAGGCGTACGTGCCTTAAATAAAGCAACTATGACCAAATCAGAACAAACCTTGCTTGGATCAAATTAAGCGTGCAATCTCCAAGCAGTCAGCTGCAGAGAGACTAGATTTGGGTGATGGAAGGGACCCTGAATGAGAAGGCCCTTCCTCAAAGGAAGCTTCCACGGTGGCAGAGATGACATGTCCACCAGATCGGCATACCAAATCCTGCGAGGCCATGCAGAAGCAAGGAGAATCACTGATGCCCTTTCCTGTTAAATTTGACCAAGCACCCGGGAAAGGAAGTTAATGGATGGAATACCTATGCAAGGCTGAAAGACCAAGGAACTGACAAAGAATCTATCAGGTCGGCCTGAGGGTCCCTAGACCTGGGCCCGTATCTCGGAAGCTCGGCATTCTGACGAGACGCCACAAGATCCAACTCCGGCCGACCCTATCTAAGAATCAGGTTGGAAAATATTGCCGGATGAAGTTCCCATTTTCCCGGATGAAACGTCTGCCTGCTCAGAAATCCGCTTCCCAGTCTTCCACCCCTGGAATGTGGATCGTTGACAGATGGCAAGAGCGAGGACCGCCCACTAAATTATTTTGGCTACCTCGGTCAACGCTAAGGAACTCCTTGTTCCTCCCTGAGGAATGATGTAAGCCACTGTCGTCATGTTGTCTGATTGGAAACTGATGAAGAGGGCCGAGGCCAACTGAGGCCAGGCCAGAAGGGAATCTCACCCTCAGCCCTAGAATGTTGATGGGAAAGAGAGATTCTGCATGAGTCCATACTCCCTGAGCTCTCAAAGAGCCCCAGACTGTTCCCCATCCCAAAAGGCTGGCATCCGTTGTCACAATCACCACAGAAGAGAGTCCCTCGTCTCCTGATCTAGGGTTATTCGAGGAGACAAATCTGCATAATCTCCATACCACTGCCTGAGCAAGCTCAGTTGCAGAGGCCTAAGGAGAAACCAAGCAAACAGAATGATGTTCATTGCCGTTACCATCAATCCAACTACCACTATACACTGAGCCACTGACAGCCAAAGATTGGACTAAAGAGCTCAACATGTAATCAGGATCTTTACCCCGCTGACCTCTGCCAGAAAATTTTCATGGATAGAAAGTCGATTCGAGTTCCCAAGAAGAGGATCCTTGTCTGTGGAATGAAACAACTCTTTTCCAGAATTACCTTCCACCCGTGAGTTATCAGGAAGGATATCACAATGACAGTATGGGATATTCCCGATAAGGTGCCACCGCAATGCCATGCGGTTGAAGAACCGCCAGCAAAAACCCCAGAACCCTTGTGAAAATTCTGAGTGTCGTGGACAGACCGAAAGGAAGAGCCACAAACAGAAAGGGTTTGTCCAGAAAAGCAAACCTCAGGAACTTGTGATGATTGCTATGGATAGGAACATGAAGATATGCATCCTTAAAATCCACTGTCCCCATAAATTGACCCTCCGGATCAAAAGAAGAATGGTACAAATAATCTCCATCTTGCGATGGAGCTAAGAGAAACATGTGTAGACTCTTAAGATCTAATATAGATCTGAAGGTTCCCTCTCTTATATTTTGGGAACCACAAACAGATTTGAACAAAAAAACTCTGCTCCCATCCCAGTACTGGAACGGGAACAATATCTTCCAGGGAGCAGAGGTCTCTTACATCAATACAAGAACGCCTCTCCGATTAACTTAACTGCAGACAACCCTGAAGAACAGAAACCTGCCCCCGGGAGAAAAACTCCGACTCATGTCCCTGGGACACTATTTTCTATTGCCCAGGAATCCTGAACATCTCGAACCCAAGCCTGAGCGAAGACAGATATTGCCCTCTACAAGACTCGGTCCCGGATCGGGGGGCATGTCCTCCACCCCGTGTCCGATTCAACAGCAGACCATGTTTATTTTTTTAATTATTATGTTGTTAAAACTTTTAATCCAAAATGAATTACTTTCATCAAGCCAGAGCCCAACAAGGTCTCCCCTCTTAAGAAATCGCTAAAAAGCTTAGACTTAGAGCCTACATCTGTAGAACAAGGCTCTAACCATAAGGCTCGGTGAGCTGGAACAGAGAACCTGAAACCCATGAAATATTGAAGAGAAAAATATGAAATAAAGGAATAAGCCAACTCAAAGGCCTGTATCATATCCTGAATCTTTATCCAGGGAAGATTCTGATTTAGTAGTATCAAAAAATATGCCGTCGCACTAGTGACGGGAACAAAAAACACAGCTGGGCGCCAGTATAAGCCCAGATGTATGATCCTTTTTAAGTTCTTAACCATAGGACCTTCAATATGAAAACATCCCTTTGATGAAAGGGAATGTGTTCTTCCATTTCTAAATAACTGACTGGACGCCCTAAATAACACCCGTAGTGTCGGAGTCGCCCAGAGTAGCTAAAACCACCCAAGTAACAAATGGAGGTAAACAAGCTAACAGAGAAAAACAACCGCAGGATCAAAGAAAAAAATTATTCTATCTGAGCCTGAGAAATCACTATCAGAAAATCTCGAAGTATCTTCCTCCACGTTAACAGGGAAGAAACAGTTGTGATAGCAACCACTAAATCAATCATCCTGATTGAAATTAATTCCTCTAGTAATGTTTTCTACACACATAGGAAAAACTAAGAGGTATGAAATGTTAGAGGAAGCGCAGGGCACTGTATGTGGGCCATAATGTTTGTGGGACACCATAGGAGAAATGTGTGGCATAAATTGACCATAGACAACAGTCCATAGTAGTAGAAGGTTCAGAAAAGAAACAATCTCTTTTTTTTTTTTATTTGACACAAACGTTACCATGCTTTAAAATTAAAAAGTAACTTAGTTTTGTGTGGGCTTATTCCATCCTAGAAATCAAAAAAGAGCTGGAAGCAGCCACTTATATAAAACGTAGCATTTATTTAGTCAATAATTAAAAGTTCATGGAGGAACAAAGATACACTGAGAGAAAACAGTATACGCGTTTCGGCAAGGCGCCGTACTCACTACTGCTAAGGGTTTGAGTTCACATGTGAAACTTAAAAAGGGTGTACATAACCCCTATTGGATAAAACAGTTCATTCAAAACACACCTCTAAATGACGTGTCTAAGTGTACCTAAACCATATTTTATACACAACACAATAATAATCCCTATGCTACAGTGTAAGTAAACATACCAAGAAAATTAATAATTACATGATATTATTTGGCAAATAGATAATACATTCATCAACAATATTTGATTAGCAAAAATAGAATATAATACACAGAAAATTATTTCATAGAAAAACGGAATGAATATGGAATAGACATAAGAAAATCCACATAAGTTAATAAATATATATACAAGATAGTAAAAATAAAAAACATATATATATTATAAAGAGATATATATATTTCCAAATGTAGATATATAAATATATATATGTAATTGCATGTAAATATGTATAATGGATGATAAATAAATATAGCTGAAATACATTAAATACATAATGCTAATATTGTGAGCTAAAATAAATGACCAAATGAGGCCATAATTCAAATACAAATGCAAATTTAAGAGCTACATATCAAAAACAAAATATATATAGGATGGGGTAAGAATGCGCACAAAGCACACACTAATGTAATGTAAAGTGTGCATAGACATCTGTAAAAGAGATACACATAATAATATTATGGGAACTCAATCAATTTTAGAGTATACATGGATACCATAGCTCAGCGGTTCCCAACCTGGGGTACGTGTACCCCTGGGGGTACTTGGCAGGCTGGTTGGGGGTACGCAAAAAATTGTTGGTAATGGCGGAAGATGCGGGGGAGGGTCGGGGGGCACTCTCAATGGGTCATCAACTAATAAGCATCGTGGAACTGTGGAAGGAAGGAGCATTTAGCCGGAAAGTGACAAATGAAGTCCTGGCCTGGCATATAGGAGCCCCTGCACCTGAAATATGTGGACCGGGTGTGGATGACTCCGGTTCACATATTAATGATCACCCTGTGTCACCAGACAGCTTAGCCTCCTGCTCCACCCACCTCTGTCCCATGCACACAATTTTGACTGCAAGTGCTCAAATAGAAGCGGCACTGCAGCAGCATAGCTACGTGGACACGTGTGATAGAGCCGTTGAGATTGCGAGTCACACAGGCAAGGCAGGTCTAAGTCAGTGCCGGTAAGTAAAGTACTGCTTCTAGTGCTTGCTTGTTTCAGACTGCTTCACTTCCAACTAATAATGGCTGGGTGGTTAATATCGATCTGATCTCACAAATTTAAATATTTATTTTTATGATCATTATACTTTGACTTCCCCCCAGAGCCTTGTTTAGGAGCAACCAGACAGCTGCCAGGGGCACCAGCCACACAGCAGGACTCCTGAGAATAAGCTCTGAGCTTTAATCCTGTTGATACATGTACAGTTGTATGCAATTCAGGTATAACTTACCTCCCCTATAAAAAAGTGCTTCCTTTATTTTGAGGGATGGGTGGGGGTAATGAAGAGAGGGGTACTCATAAATGAAAAGCCTAATTAAGGGGTACAGGAGAGAAAAAAGGTTGGGAACCGCTGCCATAGCTGAACACTGCTCAAATAGCTAAATGGATAATAACAGCTGAGTTCAGCATAAATGCCCAAAGGGACCTTAGTGGACAATTACCATAGCTGGATACTGCTCAAATAGTAGTGCTGAATGGATAATAACAGCTGACTAATAGGAGAACTTTTTACTCCCAATAATTTATTGTCATATTCAGCATTAAGGCCCAAAGGGACCTTAGTGGACAATTTGAAGATCCATAGCATCTCATGTTTTTCTAAGAGCCTCTGTCTGTCTCCTCCTCTTTTTGGATGTGGTATGTAGTCTATGGCAAGCGATCTGAATGATAAAACATCTTTATTGTGTTTGGTGTAGAAATGTTGTACTATGGGTGAAGAAGACTTGCCCACATGAATAGTGGACAAATGTTCTCTAATACAGGACCTGATGTCCCTAGTCGTAAGTCCAATATAATGGATTTTGCACAAAGTGCAAGTTATCAGATAAATAACATAGTTGGATGTGCAGTTTAAACAATAATTGATGTCAAATGTTTGATGTGTAACTGTGGATGTAAATGTGTCAGATATGACAATATGATCACAGGCTTTGCACCGATTACTCCCACATCTGAACATGCCCTTAGATGTCAGCCAGGAACTCATTGTGGCACGAGGATTGCTCAAAACTGTAGGTGACAAATAGTTACCTAGTGTTTTGTTACGGCGATATGAACACCTAATCCCTTCGGACACACAGTTTATGAGCTTATCATTTGCCACAAGAAGTTTGAAATGTCTCTTGATGATATCACATATGGACTGGTAGTCAAAGCTAAAATCAGTTACAAAGGTAACTTGATCCGATTTTTTGGTTGTTGTTTTTCCTTTTCCTTTAACATTAAATTGTGATCAATTTTTTGAACTTCACGAACAGCCCTATTAACCACTTTCTTAGGGTATCCCCTATTGTCTAAACGATCAAGTAGATCTTTCTGATGTTTGATAAATGTTTCATGACTGGAACAGTTCCTCTTGGCTCTGATTAATTGACCCTTTGCTATAGAATACGTGACATTTTTAGGGTGACAACTTTTTGCTTGCAATACAGAGTTGCCTGATATAGGTTTCCTATATATGCTACTCTCAATTTTGCCTTCCTCTGCTCCCTGCAGGGAATGTCAAGAAAATGGATAGTTGTCTCATGAACCTCTGAAGTAAATTTTAAATTAAAGTTGTTGTGATTAATATACATAAGGGATCTGTCCTTATCCTCCATAGTCCCTGTCCAAATGAAGAGAAGGTCGTCTATGAAGCGACCGTAATATGAAATGCTGTGCCTGAAGGGGTTCAAATCTCCATAGATGTGGGACAGCTCCCACCAACCCATGTACAGGTTGGCGTAGGAGGGGGCAAAGTTTGCCCCCATCGCTGTCCCACATCTCTGGAGATAAAAAACAAAAACAAACTCAAAGTAATTATGACACAGGAGAAAACCTGTGACCTCAATTACATACTTTTTGATGTTATCACTCAAATTGGAGTAGTTGGTAAGGACAAAATCCAAAGCCAAGAGACCCAACTCATGAGGTATAGACGAGTATAGAGCAGTAATGTCTACTGTCATCCAACTCTTAGTGGAATCCCATTTTAAATTGTTCATGACTCTGAGAACATGTTTTGTATCTTGTAAGCAACTCGGTAAAGCCTGAACCAGAGGACACAGTATGGCATCAAGCCATTCCGATACATGTTCAAAAAGAGATCCAATTCCACTAACAATTGGATGACCAGCCACCTGGGACAGGGACTTATGCAGCTTTGGGAGATGGTGGAAAGCAGGAGTCACAGGGAATCCAACATATAGATAATCCATGGTGTCTTTGTTAAGAAAACCCTGCTCCAAACCATTATCCAGAAGATGCATAAATTCAACCTGAAAGCGTTTAGTGGGATTAGAGGGGAGAACAGAGTATTGGGTAGAGTCAGTAAATTGGCGTAGAGCTTCCGTATTATAATCTTGTTTATTCAAAACCACAACATTTTTATTCCATCTTAAACATAAAAAATGGATTAAACAAAGAAACAGTGAAAATCCTTTAATAAAAGATTAACAGATAAAACTGTTACTGTCTCTTTAAATGTAAAAATCAACACAACTTTAGTGAGATTGATCCAAACTACAACCCAAAGGATGGATTAAACAAAGAATAAATTAAATTATGACATAGAAGATGAGCAGATAAAAACGTTACTGTCACTTTAATGTTTAAACATAAACTTTTTATTCTTGTGTGTAGAAGTGCTTGAGACTAGGACACCAACACATAGACACCGGCATAAACCTCAGAGAAAAACTTGCTGAGGTGCCCTCCAGATATTTCTGCATTCTTAAAAACGTCATGTACCTAACGACATGACAGATACCAGACAGAATGAAAACATATCCGGAGTGCAGCTGTAGTGCTCTCCGCCACCTAGAACAAGTCCATGCGTTCTAGAGCAGTTGCAGTCTAAATCTGCCTCAAGCTCCGCCCTTTGTGGGCGTGGCCTTACCATCTTAGAGACTGCATAGATGTTATGAAACATGCAGCTGAAAAGAAAAAGGCGCAAAACAAAACCCCGCCCTTCGTGGGTGTAACAATACATGCTCTCCCGGTCGCCATCATTATGATAAAGATAGTATACCGGGAGATGCAACTGAAATCCTCTTGAGTCTGTAGCAAAAAAGAATACCAGAGCAAGGAATAAAAAGTCTATAACTGATATAGTATTATATTATAACTTATACAACAAAAATATCAAGAGATATACAAAAGGTTTTATCCTTCACCGTTATAGGACATAACCCTCATGGCATCCAGCCCGGTTAAGTGTCCCCAAAGCCACTCTCCTTAGCCCCAGAGCCTGCAATAAAACATGTCAGAAAATCCTCCTAATTCTAATATAGGAGAGATATGTCCCAACAGATCAATACGTCACAGTAGGAGCCCTTATTCAATATTATAGCCCCTATTCGTGACTCTCTCCCATCACCATAATCTGTGAATGAGAAGCGAAAGCTGAGTGGTACATAGTAAAGAGGGGAACCCTGAGACTAAAGGTCCATTACCCCACTATGAAATAGGCAAGATATACAGCCGTTTCTGAGGTAATAAATGTCCCAGAAAAATAAAGAGCTGCACATACCTCTATGCTGAGCGACAGCATGACTGGTCCCACAGGATCAAGAGGTCTTCTCTAGATATGTGCAATTCGGTTCGGTTCGATTCCGAAATTCGGAAAATTCGGCAAATTTGGAGATTCGGATCGAACCGAATTTCCAAATTAAAATACTGCCGAATTTACCGAATAAATCCGAATTAGTTCTGTAAATTCAGATGGCCATGGATTACACTAGTATTGTACAGTATATTAGGTTATATCACTCTGCTATGGGTTACACCTAATATACAGTACATAATACTAGTCTAATCCCCCCTAACACTTACCGAAATTCCGAATTTCCGAACCGAATCGAACCGAATCCAGCCGAATTTCTTCGAATCTGAACCGATTCAAAATTTTCCAAATTTGAATCGTTCCGAACCGAAATTCGAAAAATTCCGAATCGATCCGAACCGAATTTTTTCGCCATGCACATATCTAGTCTTCTCCCTCCTGCAGTTCTGTGGAGACATACAGGGCCTTAGTTAATATCTGCTAAGACCATCATCTGAAGGGCAGCACTCAGTATGGGAGGCACAGTGAGAATGTAATCCCACCAGTTCCCATTGCTCTAAAGCCACCTGTTGCTCTACTCTAGAGGCTGACAAGGAATACAGCTACACCCCATTGTAAAATAGCAGTCACTGGTACCATTTTAAAAATAATAAACTCTTGATTGAAGAATCTAAACTAACACCTCACTTTACCTCTCCCTATCACTAACACAGGCAAAGAGAATGAATGGAGTGGGAGGGAAGGGAGGAGCTATATATACAGCTCTGCTGTGGTGCTCTTTGCCTCCTCCTGCTGACCAGGAGGTAATATCCCACAAGTAAGGATGAAATCCGTGGACTCATCGTATCTTTAAAAAGAAAGAAATGTTTTAATGATGCATCAAAGTTTAATAATGTAACTGCATCAACACATTGTGTTTCAAAGACATATTCAACGAATATTTGGAAAATTCATTTTTTTTAATATACTTTTATCGTGCTATTCATTTTAAAACGTAACAAATACTGAATTTATTGAGCTTTTAAATACATTTTTCTCTGTGCAAAAAAAATCACAAAGACAAGGGCCCCTCCTCGTGTGATACAGTTTGGACAAATGTGAAAACAGTGAATACAGATTTTATACTCACAAGTAAAGCAGCACTCTGTTGTGCTTATAGAGGCAGACTGGGAGTTCACAGTGTCCCAGTTCACTGACCAAGGCAGTGCAGCAAATCACTCCAGGGTAGGTTTCAATCAAGCTCAGACTCTCAGCGAAGAGTTAAAATACCATAGTTTAATGGTGCAATAAAATACAATATAAAATGTCACAAATGTGACTCTACCCATATTTTACTGAGATCGATTGAGTTAGTATGTCTTCGCTAATACCCAAATCTGATTGGGTTTCAGATGCGGTGTAATGCATGACGTACCCGGAAGTAACTTTCGGTTTTCGTCCTTAGCATTGGTTATTTAACATTCAGTGGAAGACAAATAGAGCTCTATAAGAAGGTATGGTCTGATTTGTACACTATATGTACGGTATTTACCCATTGGGCATACATTTAATATATGTCATTCACTTGCTTGCGTCCACGATAACCCCTGCTTTCAATACCAATGTGGTTACACAACTAAGACGCAAAACAAACATTTTTTTCGACCCACATTCTATGTCATTGGCGTATTTGCCATCTGGATAGGGATTTATAGTGGATCATGAAACATTGAATCAAAACATCTAGTGTATTTCCAAATATCGTAAAATATATATATATATATATATATATATATATATATATATATATATATATATAGATTCAATAAGGCCTGCATAATATAAAGGGCTCTCTCCTATAGATAATGTTGCTTATACACATTTGACCAAAGGTTGTTAACATCAATAGGTGTTTTAATAAAACGTTAACTTATTTAGCCTAACTGACAACATACAAAGATATTTGGTATGAACACCAAGAATTAGAATATTATGTACCTCTTATATATGTATGTGTGTGTACATTTGTAAAAAAATAGGATGGGGAACAATTTTTTAAGTTTACTATTTTAGAGTACCATAATAATATCCTATAACATATGATGCTGACATGATATCCACAATAAGATAATGTTAGGCTATGGTTGTTGTTTTTACATTCTTTATTAACCAATTTGTATAGTACTTGTTTGATTTTTAGTATAATGTGAATTATTGGAAATGGTTTAAATCATTGTATTCTAACTATGGTCTGATTGAAACAGGTGTGCACTCACACACCTGAGGAGGCAGGTTCACTTCCACACCTGAATAGGTGTGGTTATGTTACACTCTTAGAGTGGTCATTTAGCATTTATAAGCCAGGGATCTCAGTCTTTGGATAGAAGCCTGAGGAAACAGACAGAGATCTGAGAAACGCGTTGCTTGCTTATCCATTGTTACGGTCACATTTGTGACATTTTGTATTGTATTTTATTGCACTATTAAACTATGATATTTTAACTCTTCGCTGAGAGTCTGAGCTTGATTGAAACCTACCCTGGAGTGATTTGCTGCACTGCCTTGTTCAGTGAACTGGGACACTGTGAACTCCCAGTCTGCCTCTATAAGCACAACAGAGTGCTGCTTTACTTGTGAGTATAAAATCTGTATTCACTTTTTTCACATTTGTCCAAACTATATCACACGAGGAGGCGCCCTTGTCTTTGTGATTTTCTTTGCACAGAGAGAGTTTCTACCCAAACTGGTATTGCGACAAGGAGCTGACTTCTGGATCTAAGGGAGAATCCTATATTTGCGCTACCCAGGAGGACTAATAAACATCTGAAGTGCCCTCTTAATCTTGAGACTATCTGAGCATCAATATCATATACAGATAAGAACTTACTAGAGACTTAAAGGGACAGTCTACACCAGAATTGTTATTGTTTTAAAAGATAGATAATCCCTTGTTTACCCATTCCCTAGTTTTGCATAACCAACACAGTTATATTTATATATTTTTTACCTCTGTGATTATCTTGTATCTAAGCCTCTGCAGACTGCCCCTTTATTTGTTCTTTTGAAAGACTTGCAGTTTAGCCAATCAGTGATGGCTCCCAGGTAACTTCACGTGCACGAGCACAGTGTTATCTATATGAAAAACATGAACTAACACCCTCTAGTGGTGAAAAACCTGTTAAAATGCATTCTTAAGAGGCGGCCTTCAAGGTCTAAGAAATTAGCATATGAACCTCCAAAGTTAAGCTTTCAACTAAGAATACCAAGAGAACAAAGAAAAATTGGTGATAAAAGTAAATTGGAAAATTGTTTAAAATGACATGCCCTATCTGAATCAAGAAAGTTTTTTTGGACTAGACTGTCCCTTTAATACTTTTGGACTAGACTGTCCCTTTAATACTATTTATTCATTATATATTGTTTTCAGCTGCATTTTCTGTTTATATTGATCTCATCACATCACATTTGATGAGAGTCCATGTCTCAATTTTTCTGTAATTATTATTATTATTTTTTGTCTTTATATATTATTTGATTATTGTATATTATTTTTATAGTGTTTATTGGTTTTTACTAAACTTTATCCTATTTATCCTACAGATTGTTGTAATACATTTATATTTATATTAGGCTTTGGTTGGCCTTTTTTTAAAATTATATACTTCTTCTAGCGCCCCCTAGAGTTACGCTTGCATAGTGTAACAGGTATTTGTTAGACGAATGTAAATATTCCTTTGCTACAGGTGAAAAAGTTCACCTGTATCGTTACATACTTATCTCAAGCGTTCGGCAGAGCCGCGCTAATCCCCACCCTTATTCACAGAGCCCAGGGCACACTAATAGGAGGCTTATTGCGGTGGATCCAATTGATGTAGATTGGCGACTTAGGTGTATGAGTCTAGCTGAAGCATTCATAATTTATTAGAGGGAAGAGGCAGTGTTTGGGAAGTCCATTTAGAAGTAGATTGCTGTAGTAAACTTGTGACAAAATGAGGGAATGAATTAGTATTTGGTGAGCGCTTATATATGTGGAGTAAATGTGAGTTCAGTGTCAAGTGTGACCCCAAGACAGCAGATCTAGGGTGAGGGGTTGAGAATAGTGTATTCAATTGTAAGAGAAATGTCAGGTGTTTGTTGTCTTGGAGAGGAGGAGATAAGAAGCAGCTCAGTTTTAGACAGATGAAGTATGATGTAGTGCAAGGACTTCCAAAAGGAAATTGCAGAGAGACAGTTGGTAATCTAATTGAATAAAGAGGGATATCAGAAGAGGAAACATAGATTTGGGTATCATCAGCATGTACATGATACTTTAAGGAAGATATATGTTTTTCAGTGGAGGATGTATAGAAAAAAAACAAGGGGCTCAAGACAGAGCCTTGCGGTACTCCTACCGAGAGAGGAAAATGATCAGAGGATATGCTGTTAAAGGAAACTGCTAACAAGCGTTTTGAGAGATAAGAAGCATACCAGGAGAGGGCTCTGTCTCGGATGCCAAAAGAATGTAGTTTTTATTAAAAGGAGAAGATGGTCAACTGTGTCTAAAGCAGCCAATAGATCCAGAAGAATTAGTAAGGATTAGTTTACCTTTACTTTAAGCCACAGGTTTTCAAACCTGTATTCGGTCCTCCCAAACAGGTCAGGTTTTCAGGATTACCTTGGTTGAGCGCAAGTAAAATAACCATGTTCACTAATCATCTAAACTAGAGCACAGGTGGAATAATCAGCTATCTTCAAAATGTGGCCTGTTAGGGAGGCCCAAGGATAGGTTTGAAAACCAGTGCTTTAAAGGGCCATAATACCCAAATGTTTAAGCACTTGAAAGTGATGCAGTATAGCTGTAAAAAGCTGACTAGAAAATATCACCTGAACATCTCTATGTAAAAAAAAAGATATTTTACCTCAAAAGTTTCTCAGTAGCCACATCCCATTGTAAGGGATTTCTAAGCAGCATATTAGTATGTCTGTCCCGGGACAGCGGAAGGGGCGAGCTTACGTGCACTCTCATGTTATTTCCCTATTCAGTTTAAAGGAAGTTTGCTATGAAATCTCATGAGATCACAGTAAAAGAGTTCATGACCTCAGCACTGCTGATGCTGATTGGCTGCTGTTCATTTCTTCATTTTTTTTTTACCTGCATCTGGGCTGCAGCTGAGTATAACTTTTTACACAGAACTTACTCTGCTGAGCTGAGGAGATTGTGAGGTAAAATATCTTCCCTTTTTACATAGAGATGCTCAGGTGATATTTTCCTGTCAGCTTTTTAAAGTTATACTACATCAGTTTCAAGTGATTTAGCATATGAGTATTATGTCCCTTTAAGCTAGTAGCATATCATTTGTTAGTTTAGTAAGAGCGGTTTCTGTTTTAATATGTTTTTATTGGAGTTTTTAAATGAAAAATACAGGTTTGGGTATAACAGTGAGAAAAATTGGTAACCTGAAAATGAACCTGTCAATTAGAACCAGGCATCTCTCTTGTGTCTCGAACCTAGGTGGCGAGAGTAATAGTGGGGAATTGTTAGAGATCTAAAGACCTCTTCAAGGTCTCATTTAAAAAACTTGAGTATGGTTTATTAGATATAGGATGATGGAACTTAAAGGTAATATGAAAATATGAGAGGGCCTTCATGCCCTCGTGAAATCACGTGCACTTATATTAATGGAAGGTAAGGGGGCAGGGGGACTGTGAGGGGGAGAGGGGAGGAGGGGGGAATGAAGAAGTGAGGGGGGGGGGCTAGGTCTCAAGCAGTATCCCATTGTGTTAGTCATTAATGTATATGAGGGCGCAACCAATAGTTAAACGTTGTGGGTAGTTGTGTTGGGTTTCCAGTCGGTGTCGTATTGTTCCTTCCAGTCTGCCCAAACAAGTTCAAACAAGTCAGAATTGTTTAATTTATAAAAAATATCCTTCTCCATGGTATATATGTACGCCATTGTGTTGCAGACTACAGACCAGCTAGGGGAGAACTCTTTTTTCCACAAACAGGCTATGGCGTGCTTAATAGTCATAAATTGATATATACAGATGTATGAATGGTGTTTAGGTAAAGTGTGGATATTTAGGTGCAGGAGAGCTGAGGTAGGCGATTTAGGGAGGGGGATACCGATACAAGTTAGGGCTTTAAAGCATTTCTGCCACAAGGGTTGAATCCCAGGGCACTCCCACCAGATATGAAATGCGTTACCTCTGTGACCACAGTTTCTCCAGCACTCGGGGGACGTACTAGGGAACATCTTCGCCAATCTAGTAGGTACATAGTACCAGTGGGATAGAAGTTTGAAGTAAACCTCGTACAGCGTTGTGCAGTGTATGGCCTTCTAGGTCAAAGAGAAGGCACGCTCCCACACATCAGGGAGAACCCGCTTTCCTAGTAATGTTTCCCAGCAGGCCAAATGTGTAGGCATTTCAGGGCATTGTGTACCGCTTAGTAACACATAGTGGAGGGAGAGGGGCCTACGCAACCTAGCACTCTGGTCCCAAATGGTCTCCCAGAGTGTCAGCGGGCGGGTAAGGTTCGGCTTAAATCCCCAGCTATTTAGGAAGCTCTTAATTCTGTAGAACTCAAAAGGCAAGTAGGGAGGTACCTGGATATTGCCACTGATTTGGGAAAACTGTTTAAAGGAGTCCCGGGAGGTTGAGGACCACAAGTCCGACACCAGATTAATCCCCAATTGCACCCATTTATTAGGATGGGAGTCCTGTAGTCCCGAAAGGAGACCTTTTATGGAAGTGATAGGGGAGGGGTGTGGGGCAATATGCGGGTGATGTCTGATTCTGTCCCAGAAGTCGAGGCACTCACAGACAACTGGGTTGATCAACTCCAGTTCTCTACGGCAGTGTGGTGAGGTCCAAATTAGATCTCGTAAACTAATATGATGAGGTAGGGAAGCTTGCTCGATTGATCTCCATTTAGAGTGGGAAAGTTTAACTCCCCATTGAGACACATGGGTGAGCATAGCAGCTTCATAATAACGGGAGACCGATGGAGAGGTTATACCGCCAGAGGTTTTAGGGAGTTGGAGCAATTTGTGCACTACTCTGGGAGGTTTATCCTGCCAAATGAATTTCGTGAACCCACTCTGAAATTGGAGTAATTAGTATTTGGGAATCTTGATGGGTAGGCATCGAAATAGGTAGGTGAGTCTTGGGAGAAAAGACATTTTCAATGCCGCGACCCTGCCAAGCCAGGATACATGTTGCAAGTTCCAATCCCTCCTTAGAGAGCGAAGCGAGGTAAGGAGGGGAAGATAATTATCTTTGATTATTTGAGGGAGGCTACTAGAGAGTCGAACACCTAAGTGTAAGACAGAATGGTCCGTCCAAGTAAAGTTGAAACTTTTTTTAAGAAAGGCTAACTGCGCACTTGAGTGGGCACCAAAGGAGGTAAGCGTATCTAAGAGTGGGCACCAAAGGAGGTAAGCGTATCTAAAAGTCTGGGAATATTCTGTGTGGGCTGTGACGAAAAGAGTGTGACGTCATCCACGAATAATGCGATTTTGTGTGAAGTGCCAAACAGGGTGACACCTTGTATTTGGGGGTAAGCCCTTATCTGTTCTGCAAGAGGTTCAATGGATAAAGCGAATAACAGTGGCGATAGAGGACAGCCTTGTCTAGTGCCTTTGTAATAGTGAAGGAAGGGGAGTGGGAGCCCAAGCCACTCACAGAAGCTGTGGGAGTCGAGTAGAGGGCTTTGATGGCCTCTATGAAGTCGCTAGGAAGACAAAAACGTTCAAGGACTGCCCAGAGATATTGCCATCTGACTCGGTCGAAAGCCTTCTCAGCATCAAGAGAGATGACTGAGAGTGGCCTCCGAAGCCGAGAAGAGAGAGTGAGAATGTTAAGAAGTCTTCTTGTGTTGTCTGGACCCTCTTGTTGGGGCACAAAGCCCACCTGGTCCGGGTCAATTAGGGAAGGTAGCAGATTAGCAAGCCAGTTGGCCAATATCTTAGAATAAAACTTTATGTCAGTGTTTATCAAAGAGATGGGCCTTTAACTGGCACAGAGGGTTGGGTCCTTGTCTGGTTTTAGAATGGTAACTATATTGGCTTCTAAAAATTCTTTCTGGAAGTGGCCTTCTTTTCTAGCTAGGTTATAGAACTTGAGTAGTAAGGGAGAGAGTTCCTGAGCAAAGATTTAATAGAAATGAACTGGGTAGCCATCTGGACCAGGTGACTTAAAAGATTTCACGTTTCCAATAACCGTCATAATTTCCAAAAGCGAGAAAGGGGAGCTTAAGAGGTCACGCTGCTCTGGGGCAAGTGTGGGGAGAGACAAAGTCTCCAGGTAGGTTCGCAGAACATCTTGAGGAGTGGACCTAGGTGATTCAGATGTGGCTATATTATATAATTTAGTATAATAGTCAGCGAATGCCTCATCTATTTGAGACGGGATCTGGAGAAGGGAATCTGGAGTTTGTATACAGTGGATTCGTGACGCACCCGCCCTGTTTCTAATTTTGTTAGCTAGTAAGGTGTTAGCCTTATTGCTTTTGTAATAGAACATATGCTTTAATTTGGTGAGGTTGATCTGAGCTCTGCGGAGCTCAAGCTGAGAGATGTGGTTCGTAACTGCAGTGATTTGAGATGTAGTGTCCGTGTTAATAGTGCTCCTATTTTGTTCTTCTAGCTGTCTCAATTTGATATGGGCTTGTGAGAAGGTAAGGCCAGCTTGTTTTCTAAGATGTGCCTGTTTAGTGATCAGGAGTCCTCTGATTGTGGCTTTGGCTGTGCCCCATAAGGTGTCATCCCTAACTGAGGCATTGTCATTGGCTTGAATGTAATGAGTGATGTCTCTGCTGAGTTCCTCTCTGAAGGGCACGTCATAAATATGGTGGGGCAGGCACAAGTTGGGCCTCGAGCGAGTGGTCTTGGTAGAGCTTATATCGGCCTGCACCAGGTCATGATCAGACCAGGCGCAAAGAGATATTCTGGCCTGCACAACTAGGTCAAGGGAGTCTGCTGTGGAGAATATGTAGTCTAGTCTAGAGTACAGTCTGTGCGGATGAGAAAAGTGTGTGTAGTCATAATCCTGTGGGTGGAGGGCTCTCCAAATATCGTAAAGGCCTGAGCAGGACATTAAGTGTCGGAACCTACTGGATAATTGTTTGGCTAGGGAAGGCGCTATAGCCTTAGAAGTAGCTTTTCTATCAATAATGTGATCCCATACCATATTAAAGTCCCCGGCTAGAAGGACCCTGCCCTGTTGGACCTGCACAAGGACATGGAGAATGTGCTTGAGGTATCTTGGTTGATTAGTGTTTGGGAGATATATAGAGGCTAGGGTATAGGTCACATGATTTAATTTACAAATTAGGATGACATATCTCGCCTGAGGGTCCTTAATAACTTGAATTGATTCAAAGGCGAGCCGCTTATGCAGTAGTATTGCCACCCCTCTGGCTTTTTTAGTGAAAGAGGCCGTTTCAATGTGTGTGTAGGTCTTGGAAACAAGTTTGAGGGGTTCACTGTTTAGCCAGTGAGTTTCCTGAAGAAAGATAACATCAGGGTTGTGGTGTTTTAGAGATCTGAGTAAAAGACTGCGTTTATGGGGGGAGTTGAGACCTCTAACATTATGGGTTAGGAGCCTGATAGTGGGCATAACCGGTAGCGGGAAAGAGAGGAAGAGGCTATAATACTGAAAATAGACTATGCAATGGGGCAGGGGGGTAGGAAAGGGTCTCAGGGAAGAAGATGGATAGGTAGGGCGGGCACTAGGAGAGTACCCAGTAATGTGGTGGAAATAATCCACCTCAAGGAGTCCTAGCGTGGACTTCTAAGTGGGGGCAGAGAGCTTTAAGTAATGAACCAAAGTGTATGAGGTTGAGAACATCATCAGCCCCACTCTGTAACATACATATACTTAAATACAATTGAATAACAATAAATCTAAACTTAATCAGCAAAACAGTAAGGAAAATACAAACAGAATATATAGTGTGTTTTCAGGTCTGTACCAACATAATGGATAAAACAGGCCTTCAGAAGATGGGACAAAGTGCAGCTCTGTAAGGTCAGCTAGCGTCTGTAAGTTGGAGCGTTTTTGCTCTTTTAACTCTTTGATCTTTAGCTGACCACTCAGGCGCAGAGGCTCGTAGTTTAGGATGAGGAGGGACTCGTTGTGGAGGAGGTTCAGGACGAAGTCCCCAGCTCATCAGGAGAGAAAGGCCCTGAGCCAATGTTGCAGCCACATAGGTTTGATTATCCTTAGCGATGACAAGCCAGGTAGGGTATCCCCATCTGTACTTAATACTATTTTTACGCAGAGAAACAGTGACAGGCTGGAATTGCCTCCTTTGTTGAAGAGTGTAAGCAGAGAGATCAGGGAGGAGTTGTATATCTTTAAATCTCTCACTGAGAGGTGGTTTTTTAAAGGCCGCCTGGAGCAGTTTATCCTTATATAGGAAACTGTGGAAGCAGACTATTATGTCCCGTGGCTTGTCGGAGGCCACAGTTCTGGGGCGTAGTGCCCTATGTGTCCATTCCATGGTGCTAGTTAAACCTTCAGGAGTACCTATTAGATCCCGAAATAGATCTATCAAAAACTCCTGTAGCTCAGCTGGAGTGACCGACTCGGGAACCCCCTGAAATCTGATATTGTTGTGCATGGATCTTTCCTCAACGTCTGCTAGCTTGAGTTCTAGTTGAGAGATTTGATCTGCTAAGTTTTCTGAGTATGAGAGAAGGTTAGACTGATCCACCACAATATCATCCTGTTTCCGTTCCAATGAATCTACTCTTTCACCAATTTCAGAGATCTCTTTTTTGAGTTCGGCAGAACTGCGTTGTATTTCCTGCGTTATGAATTTGGTCTCCGAGGCTAACATTTTCTTCAACATTGTTTCAGTGATGAAGTGCTGAGAAGCAGACTCTGAGTGGATACTGGATTGAGACTCCCCATCCTGTGAGTCAGGATCACTTAATTCTCTTTGAGATTCCACGTTTAGACCTTTAGGCTGTTGTGTGAAGTGGTTGTAGACCGTCTTCTTAGATTTCAATGTTGATTTAGGAAGCCTCCTAGCTGAATGTGGCATATTGAGAAGGATAGCTGTTAGAAAAGTCAATAAAGAATAAGGACCTAAGGCCTCTTTGTAACAAAAATATGTGTAGCTCTGCTGAAAAAGAAAGTTAGTGTATTACACTCTAATATCTATAGAGCAGGGCTGAGTGTCAGCTTCACGAGAACTGACACATGTTAAGTATAAACACCTACTTTGTCCTCCCTTTGAATCAGTAGGTTCCAATAGAACCTGTATAGGTGGAAAGGACTAATAGGCAGACATAGGCCAACACGAGGAATGTAAAGAAGGTGAGGTTATCTGAGCACCTACCCCTCACCTCAGGGAAGGCAAGGGATACAAACCGAAGGAAGGGGAAAAGGAAGTGGGAAGTGACCCACCCAGACAGGCTGGGCAGGAGCGGGGAGGTGAGGGGAGACTATATAAACTCTTTTTATATGAGGTACAGGTAAACTGTTGAGGAATAGTAAACTTCTTAAGCCATACAAGTTATTAGAGTGACAGGGAATAATAACAATATATATTTTTTTTTTCAGTAATAGGGGAATATATAGGGCTCGTTACCCTAGTGTAAGGGTATAGGTGCGGGAAGGCACCCGGGAGTGCTAGGGGCCTATATCTTATCTTAGGTAGCAATGTGATGTGTGATCAATAACCTAAGCGTGCATGTTAGTTATTGTCATTAAGGCCACATTAAATAATACAAACAAAGCACAAAGCATAAGGGGCGATATCACACAGTACAATAATAATAGCCTGTAAGAGAAAAATATTCCGCTAGGTAGAAGGATGGCAGTACACTTGGGTATAAGATCCCAAGAACAGTTTAGCTGATGCAGCAGCTCCTAGAATGCAAAAGAAACTTATATCAATACTTCTGAGTCCAGGGTAACTTGTATAAACGTCCCCAGTAAGAGCTTCTTGGCAGAGTTAACAACAATGATAAGACCACATGTGTAAATGATCTATCTTGCACCCCTATGAACACCAAACAAAAAGGGCCACTCAGGAGGGGTGTGTATATTACTCTGTATAATGCTCCAGCCCCGAAGCAATGAGGGGGCCCTGATGGAGTTTGAGCAAATAGGCTGTTACATTTTGTTAGGTGCCCAGAGCACAGTTCACGTTCAGAGAGTCTGGCTGGAACTTTCTGTTTAGTGTATCTTAGCTTCTCTGGTCGTCCTCTGGGGAAAGTGAGAAAGTACAGTGCAGGGAAGGGCCGCCCTGGTTGCTCTGACTGTAGTTGGTCACGGTAAAGATAGACAAAGTGTAGAGTTCAGGAACTCCGTGTATGACTTATGACAGTCAGCTAAAGCTTAGATGAAATTTGCAGGTCGTATATGTGTATAGGCAAAGGTAGGGAGAGTGTGTCTCCATATAGGTCCTCCAGCTAATGTCCCAAAATAAAGCTTAGAGAAGGTCTCTGAAAGGTGCGTGGAGGGAGGGGGAGGATAGGGCCCGTAGTCGGCAGACAGAGAAAGAGAAAACACATGTACCTCACCGGGAATTTCTGTTCCGTCCTTGGCTGGAATGATAGTGGTCGCAGGAGGCCTCACACAAGGCCCAGAGCGAAGTTGAGCAGTCAGGCAATTCACCTTGTGGATCGTATGTACTACCGTACTATCCAGAAGCCCCAAGATGGCCACTGTTCGCTCCAAAAGTCTAAAGCAGGAGACTTGGCACCTTTCCCTAGACTCTGTGTCCTCCGATCGTCGATCACCTCTGCCGCCACACAGACCTCCCTCTTGTGCCCACAACCTGTCCGGGAATCCTCGCTAGGCTAGGACAGGGCAGGGTAAGTAGTGTCGCCGCTAATGTAAGTTTAAACCTGCACCTCTGGCTCAGGTCCTCAGCACGCAATAGTCCCCAGCAGCACAGCCCGTCACACACCTCTTTCGTAACTACAGCTGCTCCGGAGCGGATCCCCGACCCTCCGGAGCCTGGTAAACAGCCGCTCTATAGGAGTAGTGCGCACAGAACTGTTAGTGATGCGGGTCTCTTTGTCTTCTTTCTCCGAGCCCTGTACGATATGGCTCTACAAAGTATTCCAATGGCAGGTGTTTTACCCTCTCAGTGTCTCTAGGACCTCACCGCCTCACAAACTCCTTGAGGATTTATATATTTAAAGTGTTTAAACACAGTTTAAATTAATTTAGAGCAAATTTAGCTGCGGGAGCACAGAAGACACACGTCTGTTCTCCTGGATGGCTAGCTCCGCCCCCCCGCCAACAAACCCCCCCCCCCCCCCTCTGGCTTTTTTTTTTTAGGAATGACATAATTGACACATGCTTGAATGTATCATGAAACGCACCAGTCCCGAGAAACTGCATAAAGAGATGAGTTAAGGCAGGGGTTAGAGAAGCAGAGTGAGAAGAAGTTGTGAAGGAATAGGGTCAAGTGTACAGATTGTGAGATGAACAGAAGATATGAGTATGAAGTTTTTTTCCTCTGTTACAGGAGGAAAGAGAGTTTTGTTAATACAAGGGGTGGGAAGGAGGGCTGGCTTTGAGGGGTGAGAGGGAGAGATGCCTTCTTATTGCGTAATTTTTTTTTTTTGTTAAATAATTTTTATTAGGTTTTCAAGAAAATTACAGCATGAAATATCACATTTAGCAACACATTTAGCAGTCTGGGTCTGTTTGGTGTCCTATGATTGGCATCAAGTGCATCATGCACGGGTGCAGTTTTGTCAAGTGTTGATTTTAGCGCAGAATCATACTAAGGACAACAAGGTCTGGGCAAAAGGATAAAATGTTGAAGAGAAGAGGTTTCAGTTGAGCAGAAAAGTCTGTAAGATCCAAGTCATTTACATTTCTGTGAGATAGTAGTTTTTTGGGGACTTGTGATGATGCTGCAGTTAGCATTAGAGAGAAAGATATTAGTTACTTTTAAATGGCCCAGAGATTGGTGAAGACCAGGTCAGTTGAGTTGCCTTCAGAGTGGGTTTGGAGATGTTGTCAATTGGGACAGGCCAAAAGTGTTGTTCAGAGACAGAAGTTTAGGGGAAGCAGGCATGTTAAAATTGTCAATGGGTATGTTGGAGTCACCTAAGATAAGAGAAATGTTACAAGAGAGGGAGTGTGGGAGCCAGGCTTCAAAGTGGTCTACAAATTGTGATGCTAGGCAAGGAGGCCAACAGGTAACAGCAACACAGCTACAAGCGGATAGCATGAACTTTAAAAGATGAGAAAGGGAGGTGTGAAGGAATGGAGTGGAATGTACAGTATGGATACAGAAGAATGCCCACTCAGGCCTCCTCGTCTGTCTACTGGCCTGGAAGTATGACTGAAGTGCAGGCTGCCATAGGACAGAGAGGCTACAGCAGTTGTGTTAGAGGAGGAGAGACAAGTTTCTGTTAGGGCTAATAGATTAAGTATCATGAAATTAATAGGTTGTGAATAGAAGTGAGGTTATTGCATACTTAGGGGTATATTTTACATAGTGCGAGCGGACATGATACAATGTAGCATATCATGTCCTCTGCACATCGATAAATTCCGACAGCATACACTGTCAGCATTTATCATTGCACCAGCAGTTCTTGTGAACTGCTTGTGCAATGCCGCCCCCTGCAGGGGTATCAATCAACCCGATCGGGTTGATTTCTGTCTGCGGCCTCAGAGCAGGCGGACAAGTTATGGAGCAGCAGTCTTTATGGAACAGCAGTCTTTAGGCTCGCCGGAAACAAGGGGCATCAAGCTCCATACAGAGCTTGATAAATCGGCCCCAGAGTGTGTATTCCAGAGGACGCAAGAGAGTTGAGGGGTATTAAAAGAAGTTCAGTTAATGAGGTTGAGAGGGTTAGGTGGGCAAGATTATGGAGGTGTCAGTAAGGGTAATGAGCAAAGAGTGGATCTGGGTTAGGCAAGATATCTCCAGCTACAAGGAGAAAAAAGATGGTAAACACTCATATAATACACACTGTCATCTACTTTCTCCTAAGCTTGATATCAGTGGAGCATGGTTGGCTGAATGATGTGAGACAATAGAGATCATGTGTGTTGTAGAGGGGAGAGGATAGAAGAATGTAAATATGAATAGTCTGAGTGCTGTTTGTGAGGAGCTGTGACTTTAAGGAAGAATAAGGTAAAGGCAGAAAGAAGAAAGTGTAGGGAAAGGTTTAGGGAGATTTTAAAATATGAAAGTACTTGTTTAAAATGTTGTGCACTCCTTAGTCTAACTCAGAGAACAATACACTTAGAAACTACACACATTCCGCAACTACAAATGCCCTGCCAAGCTATGCTCTGACAAGATGGGGTATCCAAGTTTATGGACACTAGCGGTCTCATATCATTATTAGCAGAGCTCATAAATTAATGCATACCTTTAAGCTCAGACGTAGCAATGCACTACTGGAAGATATATATATATATATATATATATATATATATGCCTCTTGTCATTGGCTCACCCAATGTATTCAGCTAACTCCCAGTGGTGCATCTTCCAACATGAGGATGCCAAGAGAATGAAGTAAAATTGATAACAGAAGTAAATA